>NW_028301540.1:30417500-30612500 GCF_042242905.1 Orbicella faveolata
CAGTGGAATTACCTTAATAACTTCTTAAATTTGCTAATTGCACAACGACCGTAATGTATACAATAATAAGAACAAAAAAAGAAAATTGAATGTGAATTGGGCCGTTCGATCAGCAAGTGTCTTTTGCTTTGGGTATTGTAAGGGCGTGGTTGATTTTAATTTTCTGCAAGCCGGAGTCTGATAAGGAGAAATTTAAAATAGCATGCGTACTTGGCGCGATTCGCGAGTGAGTGATTTTTTGGGCAGCGGAGTCGCTATTTTACTTCCGAGAGGAAATAAAATTTATTTCCGCGAGATTTGCGTAGTTTATTTCTCGTAGTGGGGTTTGCTTATAGCTCCAGGGCAGTAGTATAGTTCTTCTAATTGACTGAAGCGCGAGGATCCGTATGAAATCAATTCGAAAATATAAACTATTTAAGCCCTCCATATCCTGTTGTAACGGTTTGCTGAAAACTTTCGTCCAGGTAAAAATGATATCGAGGCTGAAATTTCCGAAATTTTAAGAATAGTTTAAGAGCCGTACCCGAGGCTGAGATTTTGAAAAGGGTATAATTTTTTGTTTGGAAACTTTGTAAATACAATACAATACAAGTGCTTTTAAATAAACCGTATAAAATTCTTCCTTTCTCTAAACGGCAAAACTAGCCACTGAAAGCAACAAAAACAGCACTAGCCGTATGTTCGATGCTAAGAAGTTACCAGGCTTTAATTCCTGCAGGCTGGCTCCAAAATTACTTTAACACCACCCAGACACCAAATGCATTCGAAAACAGAAATGTCACACGCTATAATTTGAGAATATTCACAAGAATATTTTCAGCCTAAAATCCGCAGATAAATGAGAATATTCAGCCTCGGTCGGAATAACAGTATCGGCATTCTAATGAAAAAGGAGCGTAATTAATTTTTTGGGAGGTTAACAAAAAAGAACTTACTGAAAAAGGAGTCATAGATTCGTTGTGAGTGGTAACTGCACAACTGCCAGTAGGCAGGCTCTTACCTGCACGTTCTTTTCGCCCTTTTGCCAGGCTGGATTTTATCACGAGATGAACATATGTTTGATACGAAGTTCACAGCGATATAGCATTGTCACGTTGTGTGACACTTTTAGGAGTTACCCCACCCAGCGCCATTCGAAATTCAAGTGGTTATTAGCCAATCACATCACGAATTTTATCCAGTTCGTCCAATAGAAATCCACGAAAGAGCATCACCAGAATTGTGTTCCTTGAAGCGTCTGTCGCTGATCACGTGATCAAGCTTCAGCTTGGTTTGTGCCTTCATCCACCATCTTGCTTCTTGTAGTAACGATGGGCTTGAAGTGTGTAGCGTCCGTTTTGTGGTTGTCCCACTGCTTGTCAACCGCGTTTTCAGGTAAGCAACAGATAGTTTCTTGCAGCGAAGTTTATTTGCGTGTTCGAAGCGCGGCAGTGCTCGAGATTTTTGCAAGCTAGTCCACGCGGGATTTTATCGCTCGACCCACCTTCATATCAGCCCTAAATTATTCGTTATGTGGTTATTTTAACATAATAACTTGGTTATGATACTTTCGTTTTCTTGCTCCCTTCAAAAAGAGAAGATCTGTTCTTTTGTGGTTGCCACGAAATAAATATTTCACGGAAGTCGAATAGATGAAAATTCGCTTTAATTTGGAATTTGCTTTCTCCACGTCAAGTGTTCGATGCAAAATTAAAAGTTTTCATATTCGCCCTTGTAAGCCGCCAGTACACCTGTGTTATATAGGAGATAAACACGATGTTTCTTTACATTTGGTTTTACTTTGATTTACTTTTCTAATTTTTCTGCAAAGCATCGTTTTTACCGAATGATTTAATACTTCGTTTACGCAGGGTTGTTTATGAAAATTCCAAGTTGATCAAGTTTGAAATATTCTGTGGTCATCTCAGCGTGATCGATGAAGGAAGGGCTTTTTCCCTTAGAAATTGCTGTTTATTGTTTGAGATATATACTTACGGCAGATGTGTTTTGCATCTGTGTTTACACTTGTAGCTCTCGCGCGACGAAGTTAATGTTCGTTTCATTCGCACAAAATGTAGATTTCATTGCGAATGACTGTAGTGCTTCACATATTATGCACGCATTCTTGCTTTATTTCAGAAAAGAGAAAGGAATGTTTTCATTGCGTGAACGCGATCTCGTTACATTTCTTTGCCATTTCGGCTCTGTCAATGTTTGATAATTTTCTTGTGTGACTGCATGTACAAGTACAGTATCGACCAAACGAACTGCGAAGCTTTATCTTCCAAGATCTGCTTTTTTTATTTCAAATATAAACCGTCTATCAATGCTTGTAACAATTTATAACCGCTATGTAGACCTATTGACTTTGTTAACTTGACCACTGCTTTTCTGTTTCTCTGTGAGGTAGAAATTGGACGTTCCATTGTTAATTTTCGTTCTTCGGGAAAGATTTCCTTAAAAAAATACTGGAAGTGCCTAAATTAATCAGCATTTTGAGGTATCAATACTCAACAGCGTAATGTAAATACTCTGGAATCTTTCCAGAGTTCTTTGACAACATCCTCATTCCTGTTTTATGAATTTCTGGCTGTTTTATAGAAACCAGGAACAAAATATTTCTAAATTTAAGAGACACAATTGGTCAGCCACAGGTTTTATACATACATGTACTGTAAGTGATTTCAATATATTTTCTTTAATTAATTGTGGTTATCGAGATAAGATGCTGATCAATGTCGTCACTTTCCAGTGTGCTTGTAACTGACTTGTCTGCATAAGGAAATTTTTGTTGGAAAATAATGTTTAGGTAAAGTTTTCTGTTATTGTAGATGTTGAATTGAGTATGAAGACAAGATTGAAAAAGTTGGCAGATATTTATATGTTTCTGTCTTCCTGCGAAATTTGTAAACATCTCCCTCACTTGTTGAATTATGCGGAAATATAACGCTGACATCACATATCCATGCAATACCTATTTTTATCTCGTCCTTTCACATATTCATTAGTTTGGCTCATGTTTCACATACATTGTAAGGAAGTGGAAACTTTATACATTCCTTTTGTGGTAGAAAGAGCGCATATGGCCGGCAAGGCATCGGGATGACAGCCACATGGTCAGTTATTGTTGACAATTTTGACAGACTGGGTCGCCTCTAGTCTTGTTTATTGTACACAGAGAAATGATTTTGTAGAAATTTGCTGAAATGATAGTGAAAAGCAACTGCCATTAACATTTAATTACAATGCACATAATTTGTAATAAAAATATAAAAAATGTTTTAAACAAATGAAAATGAAAGATATCCTATTCTGTATCGTAGCTCTACAATTCAGTGGATATCTCTGTACATGGATTGGAAAGCCTTTTAGCACTTAACATTGCAGGTGTTTCAAATGCTTAAGTTGTTATTTTGTTTAATGGAATGATTAATTAAATAACAAGGCTGTTCTTGATAACAACTTAAACTGTTGTTAAGAAATAAACAAGGTGTTTGTCGTATCTTAAAGCAAAGTAGTAGAGTTGTCATGAACACTGGACGTCAATTCAACATTTGCAATTATTACCTGGGCCGGATTGTTCAAAACTCAATTAAACTAACCCAGAATTAGTGCGAATTTTAATTTCAGTTTTGTAGCTTTTTGCTGAGGTTTTCTGTTTAAATAAATATAGTTTGCCCTTCAGTTTTGAGCTTGAGTAATTATCTCTAAATACACAAGACATAAAAAGTGTCAACCACTTTCAAACAACGTGGCCCTGACATTTAGCACACCTAGACTTTTTACTTTTTTCTTTCTTTCTTTTTCTGAATATACCCGTGTGATTGATGAAATAAGAAAAAAATAATCTTCATGAGGAATGTTGTCCTATGATTTTTTTAACATCAAAAGGATATCAGTAGCTTTGAAAAAAGGCTTCATATTTCATGTGCCCTGCAATCTTTAAAGATGTGGAACAATTTCCTTGTTTCTGTTGAGTTGCAGAAAACAAGTTTGGGAGAATGAGAAATGTTGTGGAAACACAAGCTGCAGACAAGTGTTTCCACAGCTTTTTCAAGTTCTCCCAAGTTTTTGCAAGTGTTTCTACTTGTAGAACTTGAAAGAAACACAGAGGTGATGTTCTTTTTTTCTTTTAGCAGGAAGAGGAAGGAAAACACTGTTTAGTTTAATTGTCAAAAAGTATTTAGAAAGTAGCTCGAAGGGTATATGTGTTAGGAATGTCTTGAAAGATGGTCGGAAATTTCCAACCGATATATGAGGAATCCCGATTTCTCAAACCCTCATTCGAACCTCCCGATAACTCGAATCAAAAGTTGTTTTCCTCTCCTCAGTCAAACACTGTAATTTTACCTCCGATTTCTTGAACTATCCAATTTTTCAAACCAATTTTCGTTTCCCTTGGATGTTCGAAAAATCGGGATTCCACTGTATCTGAATGGAAAATGTGCTTAATTAACATTTGCAATTCTCCACCAGTTCTAATCGTCACCCTTGAATAATGATCAGGTTGAACTTATTGTAGGCTCTCTCAGTAAATTTGGGGCTGGCCAATCTGGACAGAACTTGTTTATTTGTACCTTTTGCACAAACTGTCGACAAATCAGTTTCTCTGTGTAAATGGCAAATGACCAAAGTCTTTGGTAGGGTTATTGCAAAATTTCTGAAACCAGTCCATTTCTAAAACTTTGTCAAAATGATATAAATTTGGTTTCAAGATTGGGTGGACAAAATGGAGCTTTTACCAGGAAGGGCTAGGGGAGATGAAGAGAATTAATGTTAAAGTTAATGGTGGAGTGTCCCAACAAGCTAAGGTGATAAAAAGAATGTGAAATTTTATATCCATGTTGGGAAATCCATCTCTTTTCATGAAGTTATTATTATTTCTTAATATTAAACATTAATTGTGTGGTTCCAGAAAATATCCATATCCCCCACAGAGGGTTTTTTTTCTAGTTTGACCCCCCACTCCCCAGGATTTTCCATTCCAGGGGACTTCACAGTACTTCCCCCACTCCCTGGAATTTCCATGATTTTTCTGCTTGGGTCCCCCCTACCCCTCAGAAATTCCGTATCTATAAAAGACAAGACTTAAGTCATCAATTGTAATAAAATTTAGCCGCAGCTGTTTAGATTTACATTGTAGACAAAGACGTACTTTTTCACAGTAGACTGCAGACGTGGCGTGTTGCTTCATGTCATGTTAAAATGTTTTGAACTGGTGTTTAAACTAATAAACAACTGACTTAAAAGCGCTTCACTCCCAAATGGCATAGCAGCTGACTTTTTCTTTATTAAAGGAAGTTTTCACATAGGAATCTCGGAGCGTACATAAAGCTCTTTCAAATAACTGAGTCAAAGTTTTAATTTATAATGCATGGTCAAAACAACATATCGAATTACTTTACACATGCAGTAAAGTCGTCATGCAACATTTTTTTCAAAACAGCTGTTTCCCAAATATCGCTTTATTTTTTCTTTCACCAAAGGAATACATCTATTAAGTCATACACTTTGTCTCTGTAACAGCAGTGCTGGAAATAATTTTTCTTCTTTAGCAGGACATGTGTCCTTTCAAATCTTCATTTTGGTTGGACATCTTATCAATTTGACCGGACATTAATTTGCGTAATTGATTAGCATAATTAATTAGCATAATAAAATTTATCGGCATACTGTAAAGATTTTCAATACAAATCATTCAAAACTGCATTTAAATTTGATTTATTTATCATTTATGATGATTATATGACTTAATCTACAAGATGACTGCACGGATCTCTCCTGGTTATCTCCTGATTATATGTTCTTCAAGCAAACCTAGTTTCCTATTGAATTTTACCACTAAAGGGAAACAGTCAGCTTTGGGACCACGCTGACCTGGACACTAGTTTTCTCACTTTGAAAAAAGTTCACCTCAACCTGAAATCAAAGTACATCTAGAAATCGGCTTCAATCTTTGCAGTGTTTTTCTTGATTTTCAATCGTTCACTGAAAAACCTGTTTTTGAGTGTGCTTTTGCTCAATCCTATGATGTTATTTTTATCATATTTGGTTAAAAACAGTATGGATTGCGTCTCTGTGATGTGCAAATTAGCTATGAAATGGTATCTAATGTGCATGTGCTCCAGCTGACTGTGTCCCTCTGAAGTAGGAGCCCATCACAATATTAGTGTACAACTACCCCAATTATTCCTGTCCCGGTGTTTTCACAGACCAATCTACTTTTAGTTTGAATTTACCGTGAATTCAGCCCCCCCCCTCCCACCCCCAAGAACCTCAGTGACCAATCACAAGCATGGACTTTATAATTGCACCAGAAGATTAGGTCAACATGTCCACCTGAGGCCGCCATTTTTCTCCTTACCAATTTGCGCTCATATAGACTGGAACTGACCTTTTTCGCGGGAAAAGGAACCTAAAAATAGACCGTTAAAACAATACCATGACATAGGCTTAGTATGGGAGTTGTAGGATCCTAGTGCTGGGCTCCTGACCAAAGTTGACTCAAGGGTACAAACATGAAGTACTAACAGTATATCACAATGCACATAGTGCATAATAGGGGGATTTCTGAAGAGTATTTTATTTGGCAAGTACAAGAAAGATGGAGACGTCTGCTTTATGATATGGCAGAAGCTCATAATGGGCTCCTGGATATGGCTCAAACTGTCAGAGTCAAGGGCCTAAAATTAAGAAAAAAATTTGAGTTGCCATTTGGCAACTAAGTGATAACAGTCAAGTAGGAATGTTACTCAGAAAAGAACACAATGCATAAAATCTGTAAAGAAAAAATTTCCAAGACTTTTTTGGCCGCTAATTTTGTGTTTGTAGCTAATAAAATATCTGTGAAGGATTCATGCATTTCAAGAGACACAATCGGTAGGCATACATGACCTTCTCAGTGCTCAAGGGTTTGCAATGCATTATAGGGCGATTTTAAATATGAGCAGCTATTTGCAAGTTTTCCGATGTGGGGGAGTATGGGGCGCCGTTTGTAAATTTATTATTTAGACCGAATTTATGCCATTTTCCCCTTATTTATAAATAATTGGAAATGCCACAAAATTTGTTTATAAATAAGACACAAGAACTTATCTGTTGATATGTAAATAATTATTTTAGGTACGTTCTGATTTATAAATAATCTTTTACCATAGAGTTATTATATATAAATAATAAACTAAACAACTTCAATTATTTATATATCAGGCCACCTCTAAAATAGTTATTTACATATCATAAAGTTTGTAAATCCCATTATTTATAAATAAATTACTTCGTCGGGAGTGTAAATTCATTATTTAGAAATAATAAATTTCACCTCGCCGAGTGTAAATTTATTATTTTTAAATAATGAACTTCACTGAGTGTGTAAATTCATTATTTAGAAATAATGAATTTCACCTCCCCGGGTGTAAATTTATTATTTTTAAATAATGAACTTCATTGAGTGTGTAAATTCATTATTTAGAAATAATGAATTTCTCCTCGCTGAGTGTAAATTTGTTATTTATAAATAATGAACCTCATTGAGTGTGTAAATTCATTATTTAGAAATAATGAATTTCTCCTCGCCGAGTGTAAATTTATTATTTATAAATAATGAACTTCATTGAGTGTGTAAATTCATTATTTAGAAATAATGAAGTTTCATCTCGCCGGCTGTAAATTTATTATCTAGAAATAATGAATTTGACCTTGTGTGTAAATTCATTATTTAGAAATTAATTATTTAGAAATAATGAAGTTCCATCTAATTTATTATTTATAAATAATGAACTTCATTGAGTGTGTAAATTCATTATTTAGAAATTAATTATTTAGAAATAATGAAGTTTCATCTCGCCAAGTGTAAATTTGTTACTTAGAAATAATGAACTTCACTGAGTATCTAAATTCATTATTTAGAAATAATGAAAGTATGAATGGTTGACCCAGCGTCTCTTGCCCGATCGATTTCGGAGGCTGTTTCTCGCACTATAAGTGAGACAGTTAATGCTACCCTTGCTCAGGTAGGTATGCAGCCTGAAATTCAGCAGTGGTGGATCTGGGGGAGGGGCCTGGGGAGCCCAGACCCCTGCCCCCCCACTCCCCTAGATCCGCCACTGCTGAATTTCAGGCTGCATACGTACCTGAGCTAAGGCAGCATTAACTGTCTCACTTATAGCGCGAGAAACAGCCTCCGAAATCGATCGGGCAAGAGACGCTGGGTCAGTCATTCATACTTTTATTATTTCTAAATAATGAATTTACATACTCAGTGAAGTTCATTATTTCTAAGTAATAAATTTACACTCGGCGAGATGAAACTTCATTATTTCTAAATAATTAATTTCTAAATAATGAATTTACACACTCAATGAAGTTCATTATTTATAAATAATAAATTTACAGTCGGCGAGATGAAACTTCATTATTTCTAAATAATGAATTTACACACTCAATGAAGTTCATTATTTATAAATAATAAATTTACACCCGGGGAGGTGAAATTCATTATTTCTAAATAATGAATTTACACACTCAGTGAAGTTCATTATTTAACAATAATAAATTTACACTCGGCGAGATGAAATTTATTATTTCTAAATAATGAATTTACACTCCCGACGAAGTAATTTATTTATAAATAATGGGATTTACAAACTTTATGATATGTAAATAACTATTTTAGAGGTGGCCTGATTTATAAATAATTGAAGTTGTTTAGTTTATTATTTATATATAATAACTCTATGGTAAAAGATTATTTATAAATCAGAACGTACCTAAAATAATTATTTACATATAAACGGATAAGTTCTTGTGTCTTATTTATAAACAAATTTTGTGGCATTTCCAATTATTTATAAATAAGGGGAAAATGGCATAAATTCGGTCTAAATAATAAATTTACAAACGGCGCCCCATAGGGGAGTCCTTTACAGCAAAGCAAAAGGATAGATTGCTTTCTTTTCTTATGTTGAATGTTATAGAAGCAAAGGTCTTTCACTATGTAGTTCTGGAAGGACATAATGTCTGAGAAAATAACTGTTATTGATCGTCAACACAGTGAAACGTAGTCGCCATTGGTAGCCTTTGAATGCAGACGTAATTTTGGCTGTCGACCAGAATTTTTGGCTGCCAATGATAAAAATTTTAGCCGCAGTGGCGACCATACTGATTGCAATTTCGAGTCTTTTAACAATGTATCTAACCAAATTTTATTGATGGACAATAATTTGGGGTTGGTAAAATGTTCGGACATCATGTCCAATCATAATGTGAAATTGGCCGGACATATTCAAAATTTGGTAAGACAATGTCCGATGACCGACTGTTATTTCCAGCCCTGCTGTAGTTTGTAAATGGTAGTAAATTCATTTTATGCCTTAGTTTTTTGAATTATCATACATTTCATACGTGAAACATTCATTGATCAGTCGGTCTATAAATGACCGAATGAAATCTCGGCTACTGCTCCAATTACAATGCTCCTCGCTGTCCACGTTTACATATATAGTTCAAGGCAAATGGCTTTGAATCGACTTTGCTCACTTAAAGCAAACTATTAACTACATGGATAACGATGAAAAATATGTGATAACCTCATTACAGCAAGTCCGAAACGGGTAATAATTTTGTATGAGTATCAAACGAAATAAACAAAGTACAAATCGCATTTAATTGACAGCATGATTAATGCTGGAAAAAGCATCTGAGCTGCATGTAAGCTAAATACAGCACAATCTTCAAAGTATAAAATATCAACTTCATTGTTCATGTATTGCTGCAACTCTTCGTCGGCATTTTGTTCAACTTGAGGTCCAACAAACACGATACTCCGGATTGCTGTCTGTTATGATGTCGTTAGAAACATCGAAAATATATGACAAAGAATCTAACATTTATTTCCCAACGGATGGAACATTTCTGTTGGTTTGGTTACCTGAATCAATTGGGAAAGTACTGTAGTGTTCATTCATTCGCATTTCAGACCCACTGGAAAGAAAACTCCTTGAGTAGCCCCCTCCCCTTCGGAAATTTACCTCTTTCAGGCCCCCTACCCCTGGAAATTTCCATGACCCTCCGTGGGGGAGGTATGGATATTTCTGGACCTACACATTTTTGCTTTTAGATTGACTATTTTTTCATTGTGATCTTCTTTCATATCTTGCAGTGTCTCGAGAATTTTCTGGCAATGGATATCTGAAGTATGACATTGTAGGAAAGGCAGCAAACAAACCAATCAACTCCAATGAGGATGAACTACGTGTCAAATTCAAGTCCGTTCAACCCACTGGACTGCTATTTCACACCCAAAACTCGGGTGGTGAATTAGGAGATTACCTCACACTTGAGCTCTGTGGTGGAAGAATATGGTACTGTGGCCATAAATATTGTATAGTGTCACAATAATTAGTACACAAACATTGTGTAATTTGTTTACTGCTTCATTTAAGGGAGGGTTGCAGCTCGCACATATACATGTACAGTGCAACTTAGAGTATTGTGTTTTGCATCCCACAGCCAGTGATTCTTTTTTCATCTCCAAAAGGAAAGAGAATCTGTCAATAACAACTGTTTTTCAGTTTTTACTGTTATTGTTCAAAGCAAAACTAACTACCTGCCTCTCTATTTTCAAAACAAAATTTCACATGATGCAACAATGAAACTACCTGCTTGTTAGAAAGCATACAGTGTACAGCTGTATGTGGTGCATGGATAATGTCCAGCATCATTCTATTTAAATGTTACCTCTTTCATGGATTTGCATCTAAAATGTAATGTTTATAACTGATAGATTCTTCTGATCAGTAGGGCATATGTTGATGGTAACAAGCATTAGAATGTCATATACACTCTACACAGTAGAAAATGTTCCATTCTTTAGAAGCTTGATACTTTCAAGAAGAATGTGACACAAGCATTCCACTCGACAGGCAGCGTTGATGTGTGAAAACTTGTCAATTTAATGTTTATTAAAGCTTTTTGTTGGAGAAAATAAAGTTAAAAGTGTGATCAGCAAATGGAAATTTTTTGTGCTGGAGTGCCATCACAAAATATTGTGTTACGGCGCATTCAATTCTAACTGCAAATTAGTTTACTTGCTAAAAATATCTTTTAAAATTCTGTTTTTCTTATACACAGTTTTGGCATGCAGCTTGGAAGTCGAAAAGGTGAAGATGATAAAAAGACAGAGATCTTAGGCAAGGATCTAAGCAATGGCCAAGTACATGAAGTAGTTGTGAAACACGTTAAATTTAGTACAACCATTGTGTTAAATCAAGGAACATCGGATGAGGAAACACGTGAAATCAAGACACGTTATGAGAAGCTGGAGGCTGACATTGCCATATATGTAGGCGGTGCGCCTAGCTTCCAGAACTTACAAGGGGTCAAATCAAATGCACCTTTCATGGGTTGCCTGACTGATGTGGAATTCAAACCTGAAGGAATGGCGAATCCTATTAAATTCCTTGTCAAAGGTGTCGCTGATGCTGTGAATGTAGATATGAATAAGGAATGCCCCTCAGCACCCTCCTTTGAACCGTACACTTTTGATGGCCCAGACTCAAGCTTCACCTTTCAAGTTAAGAAAAACAATGAAATGACTGGAAGCTTCAAGTTTCGATCATATAAGAAATTTGGAACTTTATTAAAGCAAGTTAATGGAGACAATGGTTTTACAATATCCTACCTGGAACGTTATATTGGATTGAATGTGAAAATTGGCAATACAGATACAGATGTATCTGTGACGTTTGGTGCAAATGAACAGAAGGTGAATAGCGGCAACTGGCTTACTATTGAGTTTGGCATCAGTGCACTATCCATTTCATTGACAGTTGGCACCAAAACACCAACCTCAAAGGCTCCTTCTATATCATTCCCAGCTAATTTTTTCAGTACCGAGGCAATAGCTGGTGGGTTCACTGGTTGCATGCGAGATCTTAAGGTCAATAACGAAGAAAAGAAACCACTTAAGGGAGTGTCTGCAATTAAGAATGTGGAGACAGACAGTTGCAACATCACTGACCTATGCATCTTCTCCCCCTGCTTGAACAAAGGCAGCTGTTCTCAGGATGGGAGGACCTTTACATGTGACTGCACTGCCTCTGGATACAAAGCACCCATGTGCCAATTCCGTAAGTATGCACAAATTCCCTTTAAGAAATAGAAAACATGTTATGAGTTCTCCCAAACTGTGTTTCTATAACTTAATGGGAACACAGAGAACATGTGTTCTAATTCTTTTTAAACAGTCTGCCACGAAAAAAAGAAAACTACTTGTGTACTTTGATCATCAAAATGTCAATTCTCTTTGTTCATGCCATCATTACATCCACAGCTTGTGCTAGTTCTGTGTTTCTATCAAGTTTTAGTAGAATCCTACTAGTATACTAATGCAAATGCTGCAATCTGATTGGCTGACCTACTCATATACTATCAGCCTTTAGAATGCAGTGGCTGCCGGTCATCAACGAAATGGCAATGTTTTTACATTTTCCCGAAATTTGGAAGAATGTTTGGACTCTGTTTAAATGCAAATGGATAAGAAGATTCCTGAGGAGACTAAAAGAAGGACATTAATGGCTTTTTGACCTTAAAAATTTTGAAATTATTGAAAACAAGGGCGCGTGCACGAAAACAACTGTAAATTTCTGCTTACAAAATTCAGCTCTTGAAACTCTGTGTAAGCGAGTGGTGGAAAAAGTTGGAAACCGTTTTCTACGTTTATTTCAGTTAGAATTCTCTTAAAACAATTAAATTATGCACTTTTGATTTCTGTGAACAGAGTTGATAGTTGTTTCGGCCTTTGGCCTCAGAAACTATCACCTCAGAAATCTTGAGCTCATAATCTAATTGTCAAATAGAAACATGATTTTACACCAATCAACATGCATATTTCCTCTTGGGCTATTTTCTAAAATCTTTTAATGATCACAGCAACCTCTTATTATTGAATGTCAGTAATGAAGCACCCAAAATAACTATTTTTCTTTCTGGATGGATGACCTTAAGTGGACTTCTTGAGGGCAGAACCATATGCCTTCATAAGCAGGGGATCTATTCAGGCTTAATCTCAATTAGAAATCAAGGAGTACAGGTGTCATTCACTCAGCTACAAAACAGAATTTTTTAAATTGAAATCCAAAAGAAATGTTTAAATTCTCATAATGCTAATATAAATAATTCTCAAAAACCATCTTTATTCAGAGTCCTTCAATGAATTATTTCCAGAGAGTTGACATACTGTATTGTGTGTCGAGCTTCAGCTTACATACATGTAATACACTCCCTCACTCAGTCCTCTTTGAGACAGTTCAATTGAAATCTTCGAGAAGTCTAATTTTAGGGCACGATCCATTCAACCAAAATTTCTGGGCTGAGGTTCAAAAAATTTCTTGGTGTCAAATGGATCGCGACAGGCTCGAACGGTCTCATTTCATTCCACTCGCAAAACGAGTTGCACGCTCATTTAAAATGGGGGATGTTGGATCACTGTTGCTTGTACAATTTCAGTGGTGATATCAGTGATATTGTGTGAGCTGTTCCATACATAGTAATTTAACCAGTATAACAGGTTATTTTGAGTAGACTGTTCCCACATTTTTTTTTCGTATGAGTTCAAACGCCACTTTTGAATGATGAAAAGAACATTCCAAATTCTCTCAGGAAATAAATTGTCTTTAAGAGCTGTTAACAGGCAAAACACACACTTAGCTTGCGAAGCAGCCATAGACCTGTTGTAACTGCACATGGATGTATGAGTAACACTGATGGATCCGCTGTTAACAATCCATAATTGCTGCAATGATGTGTTTCCCTCCATGTTATACATTGAAAATACTGAACAGCGAGGTACTAGGATTGAGAATGGGTTGGAATGGTCAAATGGAACGGTCCATTTCGATTGGACCGGTCCAACCGAGAAGAGTGGTCTGAAAGGTGGACTGATTTTTTCGAAACTTTTCAGGTTGGACTGAACCGATCCATTTAGTTTTAGACTGAAATTTCCAGAAATTTTGGTTGAATGGAACGTGCCCTTAATCTCCTACGGGTACATGGGAGACTTCTGACTTTTTGACATTGTCATGCATGCCTGTATACATTTGTATGACAACCTTTCTCAAAACAGCTGTATACATATATGTGCTTTTATACCGTGCCATAGAGATAACAGCCAATCAGAATACAGGAAAGCCATTGTATACTGATGGTATTACACCCAACCTTCCCATCATGCGCCACGCATATCTCTCATTGGTTGTGTTGACCACTGTATTTTCTATGTCAGGTTTTAAAATATGCAATGCTCTCTGGCCATATACCATAGAATGTCCCTTTTGTCACTTGTATTGTCTTGGTGCAGCACCAGTCGAAGGGATTGCAGCACCTACATGCGCATGAAATGCGTGTAATATGCGTGTAGTATTCGTGGACAGTGCATGTAAGATCACATGTGTAAAATTTACTGATCTGGTAGTTGCACACATTTGAGTGTAATTTCACGCGAATGCGTGTGTTAAAATTGGAAGAAGAAACCTTTGTTATTCATATACTCATTTGCGTGTATTTTTGCAAAACAAATTAGCACCACCAACTGGTATTCGAAATGCGTGACTTTCAATGTTCTCAACAAAAAGAAGTAAAATTAAAAAAGCTGATAAGCACTACGTAAACTAACGGACTAGCTCGTGTATAAATGCACAATAGATATCAATCAAATACTCTCTCTTAATCTGTTGCAGCCTGTACTTCTGCTTAATTCTTAAAAGATCCCGAGCTTTTGTTTATGTTAAAACTTGTGCAATGTTCACCACAACGTAATGTTTACCCATGCACGAAATTTAGTTCAATTCAATTCAATTGCAACTCCTGTTCTTTCAATTACGATTGAATACGGATTCAAACAGAAACTCAATGACTCTCTCTTAATCAGCAAATTGCCCACACTTCTGATTAAACGACAAACATTCGGAACTTCTGTATATATGTGTATAGGATTAGAAATGAAATGGATACCTATCTGCACTGCACTAGATTTCCGCCTGGGTAGATTTTGGTCTTGTGCTAGGCAATGATATTCAAGACAACAGCGAATTTCATTTCAAGCCAAACTAAACAATTTTTGCGGTAAACAACTTTCGCATAATTGTGTAGTTCCAGAGAATATCTATACCCACCCCAAGGAAGGTTGATGGAAATTCCAATGGGAAGTGGGGTTTCCAAAGCACAATTTTTTAGAGGAAGGTATGACATTAAAGTGGAAATTCCAGAGGGTTGGGGGGAGGGGGTTAAGCTACAAAACCTTCTGTGAGAGGTGTATGGATATTTTCTGGAATAACACATTTGGGAACGTAATATCAATGATGAATCTTGAAATGGTCTTGAAACTTAAAATGAAAATTGTTATTTAAAATTCGCTGAAAATCAGAAGCAAAATTATTTGTTTTGCTGTTATTTCACTTTCGTGTTTACATTCTGTCAGTGGCTGGCACCTGTTGTTGCTGCATGTTGAAACTACAATGGAAAAAAAAACTGTTACTGTAAAGCGGTAAGCCGGTTTAAGGAAACTGGTTGATTCTATTGGAAATGTTTAATGGCCAGACGCAAGAAGGTGAAAGAGTAAACTGTATTGCAGTGTAGTCCAATACTGACAGTAAATGTCATACAGTAAATGTTTTATTTTCATTACACGCACATATGAGTCCCAGGTGAGTGACTGTGTGTAATGTTACGCACAATATCAAGTCTACTCGGTGTAATCGGTTACATGCATTTGCATGTATTTACGTGTAAGGTGCGTGTAGTACACATGCTGTATGCGGGAGTAATGCTGCATTCCCTTTGACTGGTACTGCATACATGCTCACCTGAAGGCTTGTGTGTATACCAAAAAACTACAACTGACTCATGATATTCCATGGTATACCACTCAAAAGCATTGCATAACTAGTGTTTACTATACATTTGTACTTCTAGCTAACCATTCTTTTGTGTTGCATCATCAGCTGAATCCAGCCAAAACTGTGAGCAACTGAAGAAAAGAGTAAAGGACAATGCAAAAGATGGAAACTGGACCCTTGATCTTGATGGCCCAGGTCCACTCAAGGCTAGCTCTGGAATTTTTTGCAACATGACAGCTGATCCTCCCATCACGGTAGTTTACAGTGAAGATAAAAATGTGAAGGTTATTACTGAGAACAACGCAGGAACCATCACACAGCCTTACGTTGCTGACATAAGGTATTATCCAAGCTTAGATTTTGCCAAAGCCTTGGCCATGAACAGTGCAAACTGTAAGCAGTTCATTGAGTTTGGTTGCAAAAATGCTAAGCTTCTCAATGCTGGGGAAAAGGACAGACTTGGCAATTGGGTATCTGCTGGTGGAGTGTACCAGGATTATTGGGGTGGAGCCCCGCCAAATTCAGAATCGTGTGCTTGTGGAGTGAACGATACTTGTCTGCCAGACAAAAACAAGAAGTGTAACTGTGATGCCCGATCCAGCCGTTGGACGAAAGATGAAGGATTCCTGACAGCAACAGCTGACCTTCCTGTTACCCAAGTGGTGTTCAGGGATGTCGACCCACTCAAGGGTTCTGAAGCTAACTTTACAGTTGGCAATCTTCATTGTTCTGGTGAGCACTGTGATTATTATATACATGTAGGTGGAGTAGATGTAGTTAACCGCGCGGCCATGGGCCGAGCGCGGTTCATGGTTTACCCGTGGTTTTTTTTTTTCGCAGTTTTGTCTGCGACCAGACCCAAGCTTCCACTCGACCAAATTTTGAGTCACGCAACCTGTGATGTTTACTTGCCAAAAGCTGTTGAAACATTAATAAATCTCATCTCCGATACTGACTTTCGCGGGAAAAAATTAAAGACCCAGCGTTCGTCAAAAATTATATTTTTTCAGCAGAAATTTAGCTCAGAACATATACATATTTATATACCTTTGAATCGTCGATGAAATGACCTTTTCTGGATATTTTTTCCTTCGGGGTCAACAAAAACCTCCGATTACAAAATCACGCCGAACCCACACGTTGCAAAAACATCTCTTCAAAACCCTGACTTCGAAGCGATATAACACTTCAGCGTTAATAGCTACCACACATCGGCAGGCGCTAAATCTATTCGTTAACAATCCAGCCTTATCGTGTTAAAATTTCAGCGAAATCGAACAAAACCAGAGTTAATTAGAATTTTTTTGTGACCTCACTCCCCAGACTTGACCTAACAAAGGAAGCAACGGTCGCCCATAGCAACCGAAAAACACAAACATAACAAAGCCGAACGTTTTGGCCAAAAATCTCCAGAATTATCGCCTGAGAGCTTAAACTTGAATGGGAACATCTTTTTCGAACTTTTTTCAACTGATTTAGACGAAAGACTGGCCTCGGCGGACTACAAAAAAGACCAAGAGAAAAAACAGAACAAGACAGCAGAACAAGCCGATAACATTTCATCGCACGGCTTTCGGCATGAAAACGAAAATACATCTTACTTCTGGATAAATTCAGCCTTAGAAGCCAGCAACCGGCCCCAAATTACTTTCTGTATCCTTACAAATGTCCTGATTTCCTTCTCCGAAAGATTTTGCCCCAATTTTGAGCAAATAAACATTTCGTCGACGGTGACCGCCATTACGGTGGCTTGCATACTAAATTAGCTAACTTGACAAAATTCTCCTGTGGGGGGGATATGACGAAAAGAGCTGAAAGATGGCCTATAATTGGCTAATGATGAGATCATCGAAAGTAACGCCAATTTTCTGTCATGTTTTCAATCTGTGGTCACTGGAGTGACCAAAATCGATACATCGGTCGGGAGAGAGTTTTATTATTAAATTATATGACTTGTGTGACTACTTTGCTAGCCCTTTACTCGTAGAAAACACCAATTAAATTTAATCATGACTTTTAAGAAAGAAAGCTGTTGTTAATAGTGTTATTATCGTGTCATTCATATCGCTCATGCCGATACATATCCCGAAGAAAGTTCTACAAAGATTAAGACCATTACGTCATCGGAGATTTGTCAATGGCTACCACTGATGGTGCAATAATACAGTTTGTGTTGATCAAGTGATGTGATGTCTACAGTAAGAAAAGAATCATCAATAACTGCTTTGGAATGTACACTGCGTTCCGACAGTAATGCTAAGCAAACAGTTAAATTTTAAAAGCGCGGTTATAAGATCTAACAGATCTTCTTGTTACAGTCTGAACTACTTCAGGTAATACAATCCTGTACAGAAAAATCCGAGCAATTTTATAAATGAAGTGAGGTTCAAAACTGCATGCATGGACTTTGCATGTTTTGTCAACTTTGGGAATGTTTGACGTAAAATAAGTTTGATGAGTCTTATCTCGAGTGAGAGTCTGTTGAGGGGGATTCATAGTGGATGTACAAGTACACTGTAGAGTATGAAGATATGATTGATCATTGCAGTTATGTGCACAACTTAAGCAGTTGTGAAATTAAAACCTGAAAAAAAAAAAAAAATTCAGGCCTGAACAGGATTCGAACCCATGACCTCTGGGATACCGGTGCAGTGCTCTACAGTGTAGTGCTCACATCTTTCTCTGCAGTTCAAATATATGATCTTTCATATATTCATTTGTACTCTGTAGAGTCATAATTTAAGACAACCCTGTTTAAACAACCACAGTTAGCTTCAGATTCAATATTTTTGTATCTTTCTGCTTGTTTCAGTCCTGAGCTACATTACAGTTTAAGAAATAGGAAACATGTACCGTGTTTCTATTGAGTGTAAGAATAAATCTACTAGCGTTCTACCATGAATACCATTCTCTGATTGGCTACGCTTCTCACTATCTATTCTGTGACAGATAGTGAGTAGCGTAGCAGCATACCCATGTTAACAAAATGACGGCCACTTCTTGGCATTTTCGAAGTGTCTATGAAAAGAATTTAGATAAAGTTTTGAATGACTGGTAGATCTATACGAAAACAATAAGATTATTCACTCTCGATTTCCATGCGTGATAGTCAAGCTCATAAAAAGTTTGGGAGAACAAGAAATGTTCTGGGAACACGAGCCGACAGGTGAGTGTTAACACAGCGATGACACATGGTAACTGCAGTACAGCTTGTACATGTACATTTATCACCATAACTTTGAAGTGGTCTTATGTTTCTGTAAAGAAGGGCATATTATTTTTCAGAACCTGGTTGTTTGGATCTCCCAAAATTTAGTAACCTGTCAATTTGGAACGAATATTTTACATGACCTGGTCACTTTTTTTCTGACCCGGTCATCCCGATAAATAATGAATCATCCTTAAAAGATTTAGTAAGCATGTCATGATGACACTGATACATAAAAGGCAGTATTTTTGTAACGACATGTACTATATGGTTTGCCTACAGGTAACATCAGCAACACGGCAACATTTGTCAATGAAGATGGCATGATCACACTCGACAAGTGGACTCCGCCTTCACATGGTGTAATCTCCCTCTTCTTCAGAACTCCTTATCCTAAAGGTATAATCTTGTTCAATGGTAAAAAGTCCGGGGAGTTTTTTAAGCTGTACATCATCAATGAAACCAGTGTTGGCCTCGAGTACAACATCGGCAATGGCTACGAGAGGGTGGAGTTGAGTTTGACAGGCAACAAGCAAGTTAATGATCGTTCCTGGCACGAGGTGATCATTTATCGCAACATGAAGCAGTTTGGACTCAAGTTAGACACGGAAGAGGGCGTGAATTTAAACCCCTTGTTCCTGAAGAAAGATTTAGATCTGGAGGGTGAACTTTCTGTTGGAGGTGTCTCCAGTGATGTGACAGAGGGATTTGTGGGATGTATTCGTGGATTGGTAAGCAATGAATCCAACACTGATTCAGACTCTCTTGACTTTTACATGTGTACAGTTATTTGTTCTTTTACAATAACTGCAGAAATTCTCGCCCACTCATTGGCTAATTTTCATTGTCATTAAGCGGAGAGGCACATGAATTTATAGTTTATGCGATGCGTCGATGAGCGAGAACGGACAATTTGACAATTTGTTATTGTAAAAGACAAATTAAGCATCAGTTTTTTATGCGTCTGTCTTATTATTGACGATGAATTTTGTCATAACGTTGTCTAAGTAGTCTGTGGATCCACTCGGCTATCACCTCGTGGATCCACAGCCACCTTGACAATGTTATGATGAAACTCATGATCAACAACAGGACAGACGCATGAAAAACTGACGTCAGTTTGTTAAGTTTCTCTTAGTCACTCTTTATGGGAGTGAATTATTCAGGGTTTTCGTTTTCAAATTTAAGCCCTGGGGCTACCTTTTTCCACTTTTGTTTGGATTTTTGTGTGGGCATTAGTTCACACAATGTCAGCACTGGAGAAAGGCACTGTGAGAGTTAAATGTCTAGACCAAGAACACTACCAGACAGCATCTACAACAGGACCAGGCTATTGACCTTGGTCCAATGTTCTTGTACATGTACATGTAAAAAAACAAAAGGTTACAGAGAGAGTTGCCACAGTCTAATGGCAGTGTGATGAGTGATTCTATCTTTGGCTAGGATCATGGCATTATGTTCTGTGAAGGACACTTTGCTCTCAGAACACGTCTCTCCACCCAGATGTATAAATGGTTACTGGCATCATGAGGGGAGAGCTAGCTCTGGGGAGAGCCATTAAAGAAAGTGAGAGATAGGAAGTAGTGGAGGTTTTTGTTCAGAAGGGCAGAAAAAGGATTGAGTGTGTTGAGTGGCATCAAGATGGAAGGAAAAATATTCCTAGTCCCTTGATGCTATGGAAGCTGGGAAAGGCTCCAGTAAAATAGGGGACTGTCAATTTTCTCTTCGCCTTGTACATGTAAATACCCTCATGATTAAGTGCCCCTATTCAAGACAACAAAACACACACTGTACATGTACATGTAGAATAGATTGATTAGACAAATGAATTACTGTACTGTATGAAGTCTGCTTTCTGGTCTGAACATAATATTGAACATTATGATGTACGGAGCTCCTATAGTTCCAGTCCTTGAGTCAAAGTACTGTACACAGTGTATCTGTTGTTTTACATCAAAGTATTGTACCTCGTTGAAAAAGAAATGACTGCTCTCTCCCCAGTTAGCTTTGGAAATCTGAAAACAATGTTCTTGTTGTTTTGCGAAGCCTACATGTAACACAGTGTCTACTACATGTACCTTTTTTACAGACCATCAATGGTGAGGTTATTGATTTGAATAAGAAAGCAGGAAATGCAGATTACGTGCAAGGTGGCTGTGGTGCAGCATGCAAGAATAATCACTGTAAGCTGGGAGGCAAATGTCTTGACAACTACAATGTTTACAAATGCGACTGTAGTTTGACCCCATTTTATGGCTACTTCTGTCACAAAGGTATGAAGTTCTGTTGTTTTTCAGGGGTACAGTACTTATTTGTAGACTATGCCATAAATGTTTCTGCTGTGGTAGATTTGAATGGCAGATTTGACTGTGCCATACTACTGTACGTGTATTTATTGTGCCCAGACCTACTTGGCAGCTCTCTCGATACTCCAATATGGCAGATTGGTAAATGCTAGAATGGTGTAAACTTGTCCTTTTGAAGATAGAAAATCATTGTCGGATGGGTATAAATATTTTAATCATTTGATTGTTATTTTTTTATATACACACATTTTTCAAGCTTTTTTAGTGGAAAATTTACTTTCCAGCATAGCCTAAAATTTACTTCGGGTAAGTATTTTGTTTTACTTTCGATTTTGTACTTTCCAAGTAGTAAATACACTTTCCAGTGGACACTGGGTAAGTGTTAGTGTTGAGCCCTGCATTCAGGCCACAACTACAAGGTGTTTATGAAGTGGCCCTAGGGCGGGGCTTCACTTTCAAGGCAGGAAAAAACCCAGGTCCAATTGCCTGGGGCAAGTAAAGTTTGCTCTTGGGCAAGTGAAAATGGAAGATTTGTGGTCTGGTGGGCAAGTGAAATTAGCCTCAGTAGTCTTGTTAGTTGATACGGTGTGAACATTGCACATCTATTTTTGGGCAACTAATATTTTAGTTGGGGCAACTGAAAACTGAAATGTACTGGCCCACTGGGCAACTAGATTGCAATTTTTTTTCTCCCTGACTGTTAAACACAATCTGCTGTGATATTATAAAATTATTTAATGTTATTTAATTATTTGATATCCAGTCAAATCATTTACAGTGTATTATAATGACCCTGCATCTTGTCTTTCTTGTTTTAAGATTACGGCGCGTCCTTTTCTGCAAAAGACAGTCAGTTAACCTACACATTCCCTAAACCAGAGAACTTTCCTGGAGTGGACATTGTAGTTGGATTCAAGGTGAAAGACAAGGATAGCTGCGGAGGTGACATTGTTGAAATAACCAGCCAAAATACAGAGGAGAATTTCCTTCTTAGGTTGGATCCCGGCACCAAGAAACTGAAGTTTTCCTACAAGAGCTTTAACGGTGATGGTTCCTTTTTGATTGACCCACCAGACAGCGACTTCTGTGACGAAACCAGGCACACATTTGCACTGAGTCGCAGAAATGAGAAAGTCAATTACACGGTTGATGGGCAAAGCATGCCAGTTTCCAAAGAAGATCGGCTCTCAAAACCCTTCCCTAACATGCACGAGGTAATTATTGGACGGAAAGGTGACACTGGGTTTAAGGGTTGCATTACTGGTGTAAAAGTCACACCAGTTGCTTTTGAAAAGTCCTTTCCTACAGTGGAACCAATCAAGGCTTATCTCTATGATGATGTGACCAAGAATTTGGAAGGGTCAGCACTAAGTAAAGAGCAATGTGGCCCAGAGCCGGAGGTGCCTAAGGATTTACCGACACCACGACCAGTTGGCATTCCTGATGATTCAGACAACACGGGCACTCGGGCTGATCCAACATCTGGCCAGCGTGCTGACGCGGATAACAAGACCGCCATCATCATTGTGGTAGTGCTAATCCTGGTTCTACTGCTGGTGGTGTTGCTGGTTGCTATCTACTGGTACTGGGCACGACACAAGGGAGAATATCACACGCACGAAGATGATGAAGAACTCAAAAGCACAGATCCCTACATTGACATGACTGCACCCAGGAAACCGCTAGCAGAGGATACAGAAAAGAAAAAAGAATGGTACATTTAAGAATTTTTACGCTGCATGTTTGACTTGCATTTCTACTGAGGTTACATGTGTAACTCATACTAGTCAATATTTTAAGCTTTGGAAATCGCCACATACAGTGCATTGCTTGATTAGTCCTGAGCTGCAGTCAGCTGGTTGATTTTGAATTTGTCAAGGTGCATTCCACTGCTACTGTGGTAGTTAACGTACTCAGCACTTAAAGCTGTAGCTATTGTAGGTAAATAATATGATATGTGCAAATTATAAAGGGTTGTGAAGATTTCGGAAGAAGCAATTTCGCTATCCCCCTGTTCCCCTTCCCCCTGTCCCCTACTCAGACACCGCCCAAATGCTATACATGTAGATATCCCATGGAGGGTCCCCACTCCCGTGTAGAAGCTATAAGCATGGCCCTTAGGGGTTTTCCCTGGGGGGATCAGGGATCACATTCCCATGTAGCAACTACCAGCATCTTCCAGGCCGGCAGCCAGTCAGTATTTCAATGGAAGTTGTTTCATGTCGTTTTAGTTTGTTTTTCGATGCAAGGTCTGTTACATGTTCCTGAAGTCAGCTTTTATTAATATTTTGAACTGAATAACTACTCAGTTTATTGTTTTATCTTAAAAATGATGTACTTAATATGCCAAGGTGTAATGTTTAGTCCGTGGACTGTCCTAATTGTTCATAGCGAGCGTAGGAAAGCCAGCTTTGCAAAGAGCCTCCACTGCGCTAGCGTGCGCACACGTTCCCATGACGACCGTCAAGTGGTGTCGGACCCAGTGCCTTGGGATAAACTCGTGCGCGGTTTTGTCGCTCGCGGTTAATGTAGATCGATGACATCACTGCAGTGAATTGAATGGAATTAAGTTTTCTTAAATGACTCGCGCGTACCCATAGCACCGCTTCAAGAAATAGCCTCAAGAGTGACGGTGTGTTTTGTCGATTTTATATTCAACCGCCATTAATTGTTAAGTGCATTTAGTGTGTAGTGTTGCTGTGTATTTTAACAAGTTGTGCCTCATTTTTTGCTCAGTCTTTTGGGCGAGTGAAAATACTACTAAGGGGTAAAAATTTAGGCCGATGCAACACACAAAAAATGTCTAACTTTAGATTTATTATCCAACGGTTTTGTTTTCTGGAAAACTATTGAATTTTGTTTCGCGGTGTGCGGGAGATAGCAATATATCTTGATATATTTGCAGTCGTTTCGCGTGTTATTTGTATATCACTGGCAGAAGTTGGATAATAATTCTCTTTGCTTGCTTGCGTATAATTTGACCCATTATTTGCGGGCGTGTTGTAGACAAAAACTCTAAACGCCACAGTTAAGAGAGAGAGATTTTTTAAGGGAGAAAACTAGGTGAATAGCTGGGCATATTTGACCGTGTGAAGTTCTCGTCGAGTGTTTTGCAATTTTTGGAAATTTTGTCTCAAGATACATTTATTATTGTGGCAGAAAAAGTTTTTCTTCGTATTGATCAAATTCTCGCATGTTTGTTAGATGTCTATTTAAGAGAACTGGTCGTTTATCGAGAACACTTTGCGTCGGTGATCTGTTCTTTTATTCTCCAAACCTTGGAGGCTATATTGGCATCAAGGAAAATCTCTCTTGTAATATATAATGAGTAAACAATGCCGTCTTTGAGCTTCACACCTTCAAATTGTCGGTGATATTTTAATTGTAGTTCCAATAGATAACTATTGCTTGACAAGTGTATTTTTTAGAATCAACACTAGAATAATCGCGTATGTGAGTTGTGGAAAGGCCAAAACAAGGAAGCTAATAGACTGAATCTTAAAATTTCTCAGTTTTCCATGGGTCCTCGGAGCTTGATGTCTAAGATGAAGATTTTTTCGCTTTCCAAGGGCAGTTACGGACATCAGCTCAGCTACTGGGAGTAAAATACTAGTTTTCTCGTTTAGTTCCAAGAGTGCCCACATTTACAGAGCAGGTTATAAAAAGATACAAAAGTCAAGTCGAAGCAAAGAAATCTGGGGCGAGTTTCACTCGCAGTTTGCTTGTGGGATCGTAATTGGAGACTATGTAGCTTGTCTTTTGTTTGTCCCAAGTAACGATCCCACAAGTCAATGCGAAGTGAGACACAGCCCATGTTTCTCCTCATTTCTGAAGTGTCGAAGAAAAAGAAACGAAATGAGGTGTAACACATGAATAGCTCTTTCCTTGCATTGTAGAGACTGCTGACCTAATGTACAGCGGTACCGCGACTGTAGAGTCTCTTGCAGCCGTGGTCCGAGTCATTTTGTGTTGGCCATGGCAGCTTTCCGTTTCCAGTACCGATGTTCATCCGAAACGAATTGTTTCGGCCTTGCACAACTCTTGAACCTATCGTAGGTTTTGTATCTCTTTTACTAGCAGCAAATCATTAATAAAACTTTTCAAAGGAATGTATTGTTTTTGTTCACCTCTTCGCCGGGTTGTTGAGCTTGGGCGAGGCCGGCACTGTACAAACGGACACAGTCCGTTATCGATCCACTAAGCAGGAGGGTACGTTACAGACAGTCTATAAACCAGTTAGAAACAAGTCCAAAGAAAGTACGCTCGCTGATTGGCTTAAAATCGTGTTTCCATTTGACAATAAGGTGATTCACTCTCAATTTCTATTTAAACAACAGATTGTTTCTACCGAGGAACTATCTTCTGAAAGTTGCCCCGCGGAAATTTGACGTTCTTAAAACAAATATTTGCCCGAGAAGCGAAGCTTGGAGGGCAAATATTCTAGTTTCAAGAACATCAAATTTCCAAGGGGCTTGATACAATTTAAATTGTTTATTTTCTGTAAGCCCTCTTGTTTACATTAACAAGTGCGCGCTGCTGGGCTACTCACTATCTATAACAGTATAGGTGGTGAGTAGCGTAGCCAATGGAAAATTATACTAAAACTCGCCAGTATAAATCCACTACAGGGTTCGTACAGGTCCTGGAAAACCTGGAAAGTCCTGGGAAAGTGCTACTGGTCCTGGAAAGTTCTGGAAATCTGTAAGGAGAATTGACATTGAGATCTTGGGAGTGAAAGGGTTAAAGTGAATTTTAGAGTTCTTGGAGAAACAATCCGAGTCCTGGAAAAGTCCTGCAAAAGTCCTGGAAATTTGTTTCTGAAAAAGGGTACGAACCCTGCTACTAGCGCTCTCTCACGAATACCATCTGATTGGCTACGCTAAAGAGGTACCAATTCTAAAACAACATATTATCTCCTTTCATAATTTGTTGCCGGTTCAACACCCGAATGGCACCGCAAAAAGCTCCCGCTGAGGACCCTTTGAGACTGAACACCCTAAGAGGTATCTCTTTTTACCCCCTAAAAAGCTCTAAAAGCTACGATGAGCACCTCTGTTCTCTTAATATGGTAGTCTCCGCCCTGCTTGGGGTTAATCACAAACACAGGAAGGGCTAATCAGTCGAAACGCCAACATCCTAAATTGACCTTCATCAACTTCAGGTTATAACCAGCCAAGCGTTTGACTTTCCCGGTGACACAGCTCTTTCGTTTGAGACTGCTCACTCCTTTTATCTAGTGGCATTACAGATCGCACTTCATGTTTGTAAAGCACAGGTCCCCTTCCTTTTAGCTGCGCGTAACAAACATTCTCGTCCCCGTAGCCCTTTTCGCTCCTCTCGTGCCAAGGCCCCGCCGGCTAAGAGGAGCGAAAAGGGCTATGGGGACGAGAATGAGAATGAAAGTCCCAGGTCGCGCGCAATCTTGTTCCCAGAGCCTTCGTTACCCTTGTCCAGCGAATACTCTGGGAACGAGATTGGGTCGCGCACTGTCGAGAGAACTTTTCGGAAGTAAGTTAGTACGTTCGGCTCCTTTCATGTTACCAGTGACCAGCTGGCACGTTCAATCAGTGTGTTTCAGGATATTGTTTTCGTGTTGATCCCGAAACGAAAAGGTAGTTTAGCCAAATTCTAGTTGTAACGGCCCGTCCAGGGAAAAAAAGAACGTTTAGAACATCAGCTGATGCTGGAAGCTTTTAGTTTTAAGTTTAATCCGTTCCTGTGATTCAATTAACGCTTTCCAGTAGCTATATTTTTCCAATCGGCCAGCCATTATCTCATTAATTCTGAACAGAAACAACCAGGGAATGCATTTCAACAGTTTGTCGTTCAGGCGTAATTCTCGGCAAAAAAGAAATATGCAATGCAACACACGGCTCAACACACCTGCTCAGCAAAACTAACACTAGAGCTTCAATCAGTTATAAATAATGTCGAGCTGTACCATACATACAGACATTTCGAACACAAGCCATAATTTTATTGTTAATTTTCTGTTTCTGTCAGGGATTATCTAGTAACTAAAATGTCCTGGTTCCAAATATATTCATATAACAATATTAAAATCCAAATATTTTCCCTCAGTTTAAATAAGTGACAGAACTGTACAAAATCTGACGTAAACTGAATTCACGTTGCGTTCAGGGTGAAGTCTATTAAAAAATGTACCGATTAGACTGAAGTGGAAACTCTGATTATCAATAAGATAGCATAACAAAACCTGCCATCGAATAATTTCACTCTTGCGTTTTATAATTATCGTTAAGTATTAACGTTTAGTTTGAGAATGGATGGAAAATCTCATTAAGAACCAGACCTCGTAAAAACAAGTCATCCCATTGAACGTTTCAGTTGGGGCCTTATCTGACTGTGGTGATAAATTCATATACTTTTCAACATTAGAATTAAATAATTGCCAAGAACTCAAAAATCCATTGATATGAAACAACTTATTTACCTCAGTGAACATCCGGAGGGAAGTAAACACATAATATGTTGTGGAATTATGTAATTGAAAAGTGCCGTATATAAACAGAAGTGAAAAGTGTTTATTTCTTGTCATAGTAACCCGAATAAAACTAAGATTATTCACCTTAAGTCAATAAATATTCCTCACGGCAATACGGTGAGTCCTTCCAACAGTAACAAACAAATTTATGTACACCAATTTTAAAAGAGAAATAATGAGATTCACACCGTCTCTGGGCGAAATATCGCACCCGCGGTTGTCAAAAATGTACCTGAGCTGACAGCTACAACGAAATATTGCCGGACTTCGTGTGAATTAATAAATGATAACTCATGGTCATTAAAAGTGTTGCAATGGTCCTTGGCTCCACATTGTCCTTGGTCTGTCCATAAACCCGCCATTGCAGGTCTGTATGGGAGCAGAATAGTTGTAGTTTCGCATTTGTTGAAGAGAGTTCGTTTCACTGAATGCGGACGACGAATTTGGATGCGAGTTGAAGTTCACCATAGCCGATAAGCTGCCAAAACCATTTGGATTTTGAGAACTGAGTTGCCTCACTCGTTCCTGAATTTCGAACTCCAGAGCTTTTTCTACAACCTTGTTCTCCTTTTTCCATTTCATTCTCCTGTTTTGAAACCAAATTTTGACCTGTTTCTCGGTCAGTCCAAGCGATTGAGCAATTTCGATTCTCCTCGGTCTGCACAGGTATTTGTTGTAGTGAAACTCCTTCTCGAGTTCCACAAGCTGTCTTGTGCTGTAAATTGTACGGTTAAGTTTATCGTCTTTTTCCTGTGGTACTCCTAAAAACAAAGATAGATTTGTTACGTACATGCGGTGGACGAGTGTACTGATAAGAGTTCTCACTTTGTCGCGTGTAATCTTGTTTAGCCCACCCGCCACAACAAGTGTTGCAATAGAAATTATTTCTGTTTTACAATGTATTGCCGCTCAAACAGTGGTAAAGATGACTCAAACAGGTTAGAATGTATTTGAATGTCAAGCGCTTACACGGTCACTTGATTCAAAAATGTAGTTCAATAATTTTCCTTAACTGTACTTCACTTCGACCAAAATTTCCAGCGAGAGAATTCCGTCGTCAGATCGTGAAATTAATTTCAATGTATGAAGTATAATAGCTAATGATCTATTGCAAGTTACACCACAAAGCTTCGCTAATATTTGACGGGTAACAAAGCCGATATATCTGAAGGAGAATCATTTATAACAGTCCAAAATTTTAAGAATTTAGATTTTCGGACATGTCCGGCAATTTCGAGGTAAAACACTGCGAGTTTTTTCAAAAAAATATAACAAACAAGAGCCGCAACTATGGAGCGTTAACCATGGAGTCAAACAAAAGGAGACTGAAAGAGTGTAACTGCAAAGCTTACGATAGTTTTTATTTATGAGCAAAGCTTCTCGATTCGAGCAAGGCCATGATCATGCGAGCGCGTAGCTACGTAGATAAATTCGACAGCACTGATTTCAAGTTTTGTTTTCAAGCACAACAATGCCAAGCTTAAAACGGCTCTGAACCTGCAGCTTTCAGCTAAATTAAAAGAAATTTCACGAGGCTAGAGACAAGATTTCAGAGGTTTCGATTAAGTTAGAGAAAAACAACTCATTGTAATGTAACTTTCTGTGCAGGTTTTACTACGCCTGCAGAATTCGAAAATGACTCAAATCACTGATTCAAAATACTTGGCGACTCTTGCTGTTATTAAAACACAAGATCCTTTGAACTGAAGCAAGTTAAAGTAACTGAGAAGAGACTGTTTTGTGGTTAATTAGGACATTTCTGAGACTTCCAACAAGATTTGGGACGCCACACAGCAAGGGCAAAAGGATTACCACACTTTTGAACATGGCGTCTCGATTGGTCTTTTTGCTTCTGGCGTCAACGACGTGTGAATCCTTTGAAATACCTCAAAATACTGTCTTTTCATCTTAGCATAACAAAACAATCCTATCAGTTCTGTCTTACAACTTCCATTCAAGCGAAATAAGTTGGATTGTTGACGCTAAGATTATAAAATACAGCGGTTCGCACCTTCGAATGGCGGAGCAAACTGCTTCACAAAGAAGAAGCGCCATGCTGGCGAGCCAATTCTCCAGCTATTATTCTTCGCTAATCCGCCATAATTATCAAACTTTACACGCAACACACATTACAACTGCACTCAGTTCGTGCTAAACCTGAATATTCGAGAGATTTGTTTCGCGGCGATTTTAGAAATAGCGGTGCATGCAGAAATCAGCCGCCGAGCGAAAGGGTTATTTCCGATCCCCACCCACTTTCACTGTTCCCCTTCGTTTTTAGGACAAAAACTCCTGCAATGACTTTGTTTCGTACCTTTTGTCCGGAACTCCTTCATCCACGGGTATATTCCGTGAGCGTTGTTTTCTGTAGAGGCATGTTGTTTCGGTGAATTAGCCGCTTCGACCTCCAAGCTATCGCAGGAATTTTCTTTGCACGAGTTCGGAGGCGACGGTACGTCAGGCTGTTCGGCCCTGTCGTTTTTGCCTTGGCAACACGGAGTATTTGCTTTTTGCATGACTTGTCCACTACTGTGCTTCTTAAATGGGGGCCTTAAGAAAGATGAATATGTTTTTGATAGAAGACAATACAAAGTTGACCAATTTTTTGACCTTTGGATGAAGATCAATGCTGACCGTTGACAAGACTCGATAGGCACAGTGGCATTGTTTGTCCCACGTACCAACAAGTAAAGAAAGAAAGATGTATTATTTTTGGGCACGTGATTCGCTGAGAGCCAATTAGACTGCTCACATCTGCCTCAAGATTTCACTTATGGTATGTAATGGGATACACAAAGCGCTTGGAGTGTTTTTCCGAGTAATTCATCATTTTAAGACAAGCCGTCGTTTTGTGAAGGAATTTACGGCTACCTATAGCGGAAACATAAATCTTCTTACCCGTCGGAACGATTTGTACCCACTAACTTGAGCAGTGCGGCTGTTTCCTTTGTCATATGAAAAGTTTTCCTTCATCTTTTGGTGAAGACCTGTTACTTTAATTTAGCAAATACAATAATGTACGGAACATGTACAAAGATCATTTGAGACTGAAAATTTGGTCACCGGCGACAAATCAAGGGACTGATGCCGTTTAGATTCTTAAATATCTGTTGGCGAGTTAATCTTTCTTAAGCTCTTGTTAAAAACTTAAGACTATAATAGCTCATGTAAACAGAAATAACAGGCTATAAAGAACACAAGAGGACGAGAAAATAGCTCAAGAGATTAGCATTGCTTAACCAAGTACGTGTTTCGCGTCTGTTTTCGCATAGTTTGGCTTGATACCTCATCGATCAAACCATTTTCCCTGTCAAAAAACAGAGCCATATCGTCGCACATTTTGTTAATGTTATAATTTGCCTTTCTTATGGAAAGGAGCATCTGGCGTTGTGAACATTATAAATTCTAAAATAGTACCAGCTAAATAAATAGAAATGCACTCTTACGAGAAACACCAAAACTATTTCTACAGCTGAAACAGAGGAAAACAGCGGATTTTGCTTGATGAGAAAGAATGTTTGCCTTCTGTTCTGTTCTGGGTTGCCTCTTGCATTTTATTTTTATTAAACGCATTGTTTTTCTTAAGTTACGGACACCTAAAACATTGTTAACACTTTCTGTTTCCACAAAAATGGCCAATTTTTTTTTCGGCGTGGTTTTCTTCAATTTCTAAATCCTCGAAGACAGCAACTGGCGTAATTGATTAACACTCATTATCCGGCTAAGCCGATATCGTTACCTATTTCCTGCTGGTTATGTTTGACACTGGTCTTTAACCCGGATTTGCGATGTACATCGTTTTTATTTCAAAGCTGAGAGTGGTAATCATGATTTCCTTGAACAAAGCATTTCCCACATAAACCGGCGGCTTGTTCAAACGCGGAATTTGCTTTTGAAATTTAAATTGTCCAGGAAGAATGGGCGCTAGACATTTGGACTCCACTCCTCCATTCCAAATGACAATAACATCGGCAAGTGATGCCCGGATGAACTGTCGCAATATGCTAGATTTCCCTGCCTGAAAAAACGACATCCCTTGCATAGTCTAAAATACTTATTATTAGGGTTGTGTGACCTAATAAACGCGGATGAGATTCGTTTGTAGATCGGAACGGTCGAAAACAGATCGTTCGACGGGAAGCAAAGATGGGCCCCGTTTGTCTGGTGTTAATTAGTTTAAACCGAATGGTGTGAGCTGAATATTTAATTATACGCAGTAATTTTCTCGCTTAGTAAGAGACTTGTGAAAGTACTCAGACGAAGAGACGACTTCGGTTTTTCGGTTGTTTTCAATTTAGAACGGGGTCAGAGTTGTCAAATGTGGTTTATTTTACGATCTCATGATTTTACGTAGCAATCATCAATCGCGCGCCATCGCGCGCAGTAGTAAAGTACCCCCCAAGTGCAAAACAGGAAGGTTCAAAGGTCTCATCGAAATTCCGTGCTGACGAAATCCTTGAAGGTAATTTACAATTTTAAAATTTGTGCAACACGGTGTAGCTGACTTTAGTCTTAATAAAAGGATTTCCTTGTGCCGGATCGAGATTCTATTGCTGTTTGTACATCAATGTACTGCTTGCCAGACAAATGAAAAGATTATGAAAATTACCTCGAGGTACAAGCAAATTCTCCCAAACAACAGAAAAACAGAAGACGGAAATCAGTAGGGAGAATTACTATTTCCAACTTAGGCGTCAAAAGTTCAAAGCGTTAACTTCCGGTTGAGATAAGCGACTGCTACTGGCCCAAGCAGAGATATTCAGTTAGCAGAAGATTTCTCTGTTTCGATCAATAACTTTTCTGCCATTTTGAGGTTCCTGAGTGGCATATGCGTGCGCAGCAAAGTGTTAAGTTCGCTTTCACACGATGTAGACGATTAACAGATAAATTGAATGTTCGGAGCAGTTTGAAGGCAATCTTTGCATTGAAGATGCTTGAATTCGATGGCAATGCAAATTATCTTTTATCTGCTTTTGTCAGTCGAGGAGAGAAAATGAAAAAAACTTGTACGAGAGAGGGAAAGAGACTTAACCTGGAATGTCAGTGGCAACTGACTTGAGACTGACGTGGCTGCCAAAGGCTGATTTTCACTTGCGTATAAGTATTATGAACACACGCAGACGCAATGAAGTATTTCTTAAGTAGCGGATCTTTTGTCAGGCAATTTTCCTGATAAAATACCACATTGGTGTAAACAAGAACATAGCGGGCACCTCGTGAGGTCGTAGGACGCGAAAAGAGATCGTGAGATTCTGTTCGTTTGCGTTTCAGCTGCATAAGTTGACAAATCCAGGAAAAGACGTGTAGCCCAAATCTATTTGTCCATTTTTCAGTCAATCAATTCCTTCGATTATATCGCAGCCACACAGCACAGCACACAGTATTTTTCCATATATTAACTGTACGCCTTTTAAAAACCCCTCAATGTTCCGGGAGCGGGTAAGATCAACTTAATTAATCGAATATGCTGCGATTAGCTACCCGAGCAGGCTTGCCCTCTTGTGATTTGCCGCTGTTTCCCGTGAGGCAATTTATTGCGGCAAGCTTGTAGGGTCAAGAAGGCTGGATAGTGACCTCTTCTTTTTTTTTTGTTTTCGTCTCGGCTCGTAAACACGCAAAAAATACAGAAGCCAGTTGCTCTTGAACATAACAGTGTTTATAATCCATCCGATATTTTCACTCGCGCGCAATTGGTCTAGACGCGTCACGTGACATTCCCCAATTTTCAAAACCGCGCGTGTTGCAAAAAGTATTTGAAGGATAATAAACACAATAGCGTCTATTTGCCATGAAAATGTGCTCGCATATTTGTCCTTGGACATTATCTGTTCCTCGAAGCTCACAGTTGCTCTCGGAAAACTGTTCGCTTCTCGGAACAGATAATGCCCGTGGACAAATATCCGAGCATATTTTCGCGCGAAATGGAGACTATTGTTTATGTATTTCTCTTCCATACAGCATTATCTTATATTAACTACTTAATAACCGAGAGTGAGGTCGTTACGGGAAAATCTCAAACTGAGGCCTTGCCGTATTGACTGAGCGATAGCGAGGTCAATACGGTAGGCCGAGGTTTGAGATTTTCCCGTAACGACCGAACAGTCGAGGTTATTAAGTTGTTTATTATATGGCTTATGAATTTAATAAAGAAAAGAAAAAAATTATTCGAGCGGAAGTCGTCAATTTACATCCGGCGATGCGCGCGTTTACCGATTCATTCATCGTCTCAAACCCAGGGCAAAACTACACAGTCAGTGACCTTTACGTATTCTATGAAAAACACACATTTCTTTACGGGAAAAATGATTGTCACAGCCTCAACAAGGTATTTTAATACCGTGGTGCCACAACTTGATGGGGGAGTTTTTCCGACTTTTGTGGCGAAACGTCAACGCATATAGAAAAGACAGAAAGTGCTTCAAAATAGTCCAAACCAAGGGTCTTTCGGTGAAAGAAAATACTAATGCTTCAGAATGTACTGCTCAGAATAACTCGATCTCCGTATCGCTTTGGACAACATATCTTCGCCTTCTTCATTCTGGGATTTATGGATGAACTTTTCAAGCCTTGTGAACGTCTAAGACTACCTGCAGTTATCAGAAACAGTGTTACCGACAGAAACCGCCCGATTGTTTATATTTGATGATCCTGGAAGCTGATTTACACTTGCTTGTGTTAAAGCGAGGGAATCTATTTGATAAGAACTGTTTGGGAGTTCAATATTTCAGTAATTGTTGTGACTAAGATGATGACTTATAAGTTTCTTAGTGGTGTTCTGCTCAGGATGCATGACAGATCTGCCGATGGTGTTTTTCACTTAGCGACTTTAGCTTTACCAGACTCGGTAAACTTCGATTGTTTTTCACCAGTGCCCGCTAAGGTTCCGGCTGGTAAGTCAAAAACGACTTCCATATAAATTTTGTTAAGGAAAAATCTCTAAACTTTTAGCAACTCGGATTAAATTTACTTTCTCTTACTGTTTTTAATCGGCTTTCATCGTTTCAATGCGCTTGAATTTTCAGAGCCGGGCTCTTCCTAATTTGCATAATCCGTAATCGGCCCGTGGGCATTACGGCTGCATAATGACCGTTCAGATCTCGTTCTTAGCCAATCAGAACGCGCGTTATATCGACCACAAGCCAAAGCCGTATAATAATGTATATTAATCGTACAGATTGAGAAGTGAGTCAGAAAAAAGTTAATTCGGATCATGAACTATGCTTAGAACTTGAAAACTTTTAACAGGCCATTTCCGAATGAATAGTTGTGCACCAGGCCTCGCTTTGATAGAGAGGCTTGGAAATGGACCATTGGCTTCATCATGGCTTCATGACTTGGTGCTGTAGCGTTAGCCCATTTCATCATCCATAATTGCGTTTTGAGGGAAATTGAAAATTTTGTTTTAAGTCGCGAAAACGAAATAACCGTGAGATATCGGCTGGTGCTATTTCCTCATAAGAATTCCTTTTGTTATCATTTCCTTTGCGCATGAGCGGATCGAATGTATGTGTGAGTAGATAACTGTTGCGTTTGACCAGAATTAGTCCACAGAACGGACGGTTTAGCGGGACAGAGCACAAGGGTCGTGTTTTCATAAAGTATATCATAACGTAAGGTTCCAAGGCCTGAAAACTCACTCGTGGGTTTTGACTCTCATCCTCAGAAATCCGAGCACAACAAGGATGACCAAGGATGACAGAGTTGCCTCAAGTCGACATTTGCTTAATCCTTTGCTTATTCATCTTCTTCGAGGGAAGTGAGAGGGTAAAAAAAATTCGAGCAACGTAAGACACTAAAGGTCGACTTGTTTCACTAACAGGCCACGGGAGTATTATTGGAAAGGACTTTTATAAAGTCTAAAATGATGAGGCAAAGAGGAGAAGAAGAACAAATTATGCAGCAGGGCCTCCGCTAACGCACGTCTCGGACATCTAGGGTGCTTACCATTATGCCAGAGATTCCGGAAATTTCGGTCGAAATTCAAATGGAAAGGTCCGTTTCGGTTTCTCCGACCGGAATATTCGGGATCACCCAGGCTGGAGGTGGTCCACCTATTTCGGTCGGAACATTCCGACCGAAATTCGCCGTTCCATTTTTGACAAACCGGTACTTTGCCCTAATTAGGGAATTCGGAAAAGGAATTGAAAATGGCAAGAGCCATTCCTATTGGTTGGCTCGTTTAATCGGAAAATGTCGTTCCATTTTCCTCGGGTATTCCCACTGATCTCTGACCGGTCGGTTTGTCTCGGAAAGCACTCCCAGCCTAAGCATTGGACTTCTGGGTCATGGTCTCGGCCACATATAATCACTATTGTTTAAAACTTTCCGTAAGCAAACACCTCTGCTAACAGGAATATTTTCTCTGATCTCAAGCTGCTTTTAATAGGCTCCCCAATATTTGCCGAAAGTATTGCATGATGACTTGATGTGTTTGGTACAGCAAGAAAACGTTGTTTCACTGCCCAGATACTTAAGAAGAGTTTAAATTCGGGAACACATTCTTTAAAAGTAACAACTGCATATAAATTTTATTCCTACGTAGAGGTGCTACGTCGCTTTGACAGTAATACGCCCTGCGCGTCAGTGTCATGGTAACAAAACAATTCTTTCTCGTCCTGGGTTATTGCGTGCCCATTTGGCTGGGTTGGTACTAAATCGCTTCTTACCGACCCTACTGGCTAGGAATAATATTTATTCGGCCGATGATATTTTTCTATGTTAATTAATGGTATTTCAAGGCAATACCTCATATAAAGTAAAGCATTGAAGCCGACTGGCTCATAGCCGGAGCTTACCCCGGTTTCTGTAGCATGAAGCGGCTAGGAGTATTTCTACTCCACCTGGACGGGATACTAGTCCATCGCAGGTCAGCCCCCACCCCACTCGCCCCCCCCCCCCCCCCCCGCATTTTTTTTAGCTTTCCCCAACAATTGGCCGGTACCCATTTATGCACCTGGGTGGAGAGAAGTACTATGAGAGTTAAGTGTCTTGCCTAAGAACACAACACAGTGTCCCCGGCCAAGGCTCGAGCCCGGACCGCTAGATCCGGAGACGACCGCACTAACCATCAGGCCACCGCGCTTCCCATAAATACCTCATACGGTTGATAAGAATCTCTCTTCTCACTACCCGTCTGTTTGAAAGTTACGCGTGATACTGTTAGGAGAAATTCCATGTTGACATTGTAAACTGTGTTGCCTCAGCGTTATTCACATATGCGTGTGGTGTCCTCAGATCGTGTGACGAGTGACGAGAGAGCCAGGCTTTCAGTTTTTGAAGACACACATATAATGTTTTCTGTGGCGCCTAATTTGCAGCGTGACTAAGATAAGCAGTGCCACAATAACATCATTTATAAACAGGAAGAGTTAATGTGCTACTGTTTATAGAGAGGTGTCATAGCGATCAAAGGTGTCAAATTTTACATTAACATGCTTTTATTTCTACTTAAAATCTTGTGTGGTTACTCACATATTTGAATTCTTTTAGGCCTGTTCAATGAGGGATAAAACGCAGGTTCGATCGTTAATTCGATCGCAAAAGTGTTAGGCAAAGTGTTTTTTGTTGCCGTGGCATAGGAGTGCAGGTCGGTTGCCTACAAGATTCAAAGACTTACACCAGACGAACTAACAAAGAAATAACAGAAACTCTCCCCATAACGTGGACCTGGATAAACGTTTCTGATTTCATGAATATATCAGCCAATGCTATACACGCAAGAAAGTAAAATTACTGTCCGTGAAATGGTCGACTCAGCGCATGTAATGATAAACCCAAAAACAGAGCCCCCAGCAATACAACATTGGAAAATAGCAGCCTAGCATTATCAAGGCTTCTACACTCTGAAAAACTATTATACATTATTGTACTGAAAAAGTCCCCATATTTCAAAGTAGAGCAAAAAATCAACCTGAATTTCTAAGGTAAATCCATATCGCTGTTATTACAGACACCTCATTAACAAAACACCTCTAGTTGTCTTGCTAATGTCTGTCTGTGCTAACAAGGCAAGCTGGTTGCTAAGCATTTGACTAACTAGAGAATACAAGCTAAATTCCTCTTACTTTTCTTCTTCTTTCCTTGATTTGATCTATGAATCTCCATCCAAGGATAAACGCATAGTTCGTGGTCTACTTCTCTGGGTGAACGCGCTCTTTCAGTGCTTGTTGGTGGAGATTCGTCTTGACAAGATTTGCGCTTCTCCTTTGTGCCATAATCCGATGTGACATTTGTAGAGCGTTCAGTTCTGTCAAGATGCGCTTCGTCTGTGTGCCCAAGAAGCCGGCTTATTGAATGTGAAAGCGTAGAGGAATGTCTTTCCATGTTTTATGGCACACAGGTTGGGAGGTAACAGTTTTACACGGCGAACAAGTCTCAGCTATTCGTTCAAGTGACCCTCAATTAAGACCGGGGTCGCAATTGAATTGTTTTCACCGTCAAACGGATAACAGAGTCAAGTTGAGTCTTTAACCTAATGAAGTGAATGATTGACAACCTACTTAGGTAAAAGACTTAAATCTGGTTAATTCCTTAATCCTTAAATTGATCAAGATAGAATCTCTCCTTAAAATGTCAATACATTGCCAAGCAAACGGGTGATGAGAATATTGAAAATTATTATCCCATGAGGTGTAAAATAACAGTGAGATATCGGCTAGCCTTCTCGATCAGAGCAGTGGTGTGCTACGATTGGCCAGAAATACCTACTATACTATCGACTGGCGGGCCTTCATAGACATTTCTCGGTTCTCTTGACTTCATAATCTGTTCCTCGTTAACTATTTATGATGTCTTTTTGAAACTCAGGACGAAAGGTGAAAAATTCGCTTAAAGAAAATCAGTCATACCATAAGTGCAGGCTTTCAAAATGGTTTTTCTTTTTTTTATAGATTATCTGAATAGCTAAAGCCATTCTCCTCTAGAATGGCTTATCTATATTTTCAAAACAAGTTCTTTCGACCGGGAATTAAACTCAATGGCTGAGGAAGTGCTCTGCTATGAGGGTCGTACAGGGGTATTCTCGTGAAGCGTGATTAGCTGATTTTATTTCCGTGACTCGCGACCTGAGGGTTTTGCGTGACCCGTGAAGAAGTATTAACCGATATTCGTGATTTTACCACTCTATTCTACGTGATTTTCAGACGCAAGTCCTCCGAATGGTTAGAGTCGTCTATCGAGAGTGACTAAGGTATGCGATTTGCAATATTGAGCCTTGACTTAGCCATTTGTGATTTTTCTTTCTTCAAACACTCTTTCTAGTGTAAGAACAAGTCATTAAAGAAAGGATATCTTACTTGCTTATTTTCGTCATTCGGGAAAACGAAATTTTTATCCGTGATCCGTGATCCTCTATTATTCCCAGCCAGAGATCCCCCCAGAGACCCCGCCCCCCTGTACGACCTTCTGCTATATATCGAGGTATTTTAAATTAGGCTGACCAAAACATCATAGAGGAGCGCGGTGTTTAACCGAGTCAAAGGTGGTACAGGAAAAATTCAAAGCTCTGCTACTGTGAAAGGGTTGACTTTGAATTCACGCCGCCGGCTAGAACAAACTCCCTTTTTTTATTCGAAGACTTTACCCTCATTAAAAGCAAACGCAAAACATCTATACAACTGGCTTTATGATAACAGGAGTCAGTGCCTTTTCAGTTTAACATAATTATTTTCGGGCTGGTTTATTACACTTTTAATTTTTATCCGGATTTGCAATACCCGTCGTAAATTGTAACAAAGTATTGGTAAATTGTAATCGGCCTGTCGCAAATTGACAACACGATTATTGCGTATCACTATTATAAAAACGCACCTGTCGCTAGTTGTCTGGTTGTTGTGACAAGACTTAAACGACAAGAACTTTTGTTTCCTCTTTTCATGGTTAGCCAACTTCACGACCGACGTAAAGAGCGAGGAGTTAAAGAAAGGAGTAATTCCCGTTTACATACCATATAGGGGAATTTTTTTACTTTTCTTGTTCTTAAATCGGAGTTAATATTTTTAAATAATAATGAATGAACTTTTTTAAACAACAACAATAATAATAATAATAATAATGTTAAAAAAAGTTATGCATGCGCAATATCAATAATAGTGTTTTGATAATTCTGCTGTTAAATTTTACCAGTTTATTAATTATATTTGATGATATTTTATTCCCCTTCTGGATTTTACACCATTTTTACGAATAAAATGAGAACTGACTGAACAAAGGGAAAGCGATGATGACAACAATGTTCAAAATATGCAAAACACGACGATGTGAAAGTCAATGCCCGACAGCTGGGTCGTCAAAAATTGCATGCAACAAGGTGTCATTAATTACAATGTGCGATAGTTGTGTTCAGTACAAATCCCGACAACTGATGTTACAAACTGCGACAGTATTACAACTCAGGACATTATTACATTTTAAGACAAAAAGTAACATTGGAAATAAAGAAATTCGCACAAAAAGGACATCTTTTTCTTTACTTCGTGTGCTGTTCCGATCTTTCATTTTCTCAGTTGGAATAAGCGACGAATTTTTTTTCTCGACTCTTCTACCGTCACTTAGCCGCGCCAAAACACGATTTTTAACCCCCAAAATGGTACTACGAGCGCCTGGGACTCTTACATGTCTCTCTAAAGCTCTCTTGGCTTCGTTAGGCTCAGACGGCTTGTAATGGCTTGTTATGTACTAAAAAAACAAACTGACTGCAATTCGCCAGTAATTAAGACAGTTAAAGAAGAGTGAAAGACCAAAGATGGTTCAAAATAACAATTTATTTCCTTAATTTTAATATTCCGTTATACATGTATCTGAACAGAAACTATCAGCATAAACCAAAAAGAACATTCGATATTTGACACACATCTTAACGACAAAAGTACACCTTTGAATTTTGTAAACCATTGAACATTATTTGAAATTCATACACCGCCTGAGTTGTTCTATCAGTTTGCAAAGGGAATCTCGTACGAGAGCCCAGATACTTCCTGCTCAAATCAATTGTAGCTATATACAATGAGAATTTTTGCGCAAATAAATAAAACAATAAATAATAATAGACATATCCTCTTACCGACAATTTTTAAGTCACAATTTGATTTGAAACCACTCGAAAATTTTTAGACGTAACCCGAACATAATGATGGCCAGTTCCAAAAACCGGGGTCAGTTACACCACAAGAAACTTGCTTCGTTTAGATTGAAGGCCCCTTTCTTGTAGAAAACTTGCTTTTCTTTTTCCCGCTGCCCTCTTGAGCTTTCCAACAACTTGCGCCAAGGCGGATGAAGAACAGTAGAAGATGAAGGTAGGCCATTCATCGCAACCTTCACCGTACGTGAAATTTTTCTCTACAAGCTTCATTCCAGCTCGGCTGAATAATGTCTCTAACATGGGGAATACCGTGGGGCAAATTACACTCAGTTCTTTGTCAAGCGCGTAACTGAAGACAAACAGAAGAAGTAATTGGATAATGCTCGGCTTTGTGTCCCTGTACTCCTTCGCTACGGCTCCTCGTTGTACTTCAATCAGTTGATGATCTTCTTGTTGCTGGAGAACTCTTCTCATGGATGGTAGCTGGCTGGCCGGGTACAACTCAATGTCGAGCTTCCCGAGAGAATTATTTCGTTGAACAGCGCGTGTTACGCCGATTAGTTCCCCTTCTTTGTAGGCACCAAACCAAATGGATGACTCGTCAAAAGCGTCGCAGAGAATCGGTTTGCTTTGCTTATCTTTTTCCACACGAAAGCCGGTCGGCCCGTCTTCACGAAACTCCCATCCCATCTCTCGGATATAGACTTCGTATAGAAGACGTTTCGCTAGATTTATAGAGTCACAATCGTTCAAAATTCTGACGCAAAAATCCATCTTTGAAGAGAAATTACTGTCTTCGATTCGCCAAGGTGAGAAATAAATCACCGTATTTTTTTAGCGTTATATATATCCTTCAGCATGGTGTACACACCGGTTGTTCAGGACTGGCTGTTTATGATATCCCGCACTCTGAACTTTCCCGCCAAAGTTCACTAGCAGTCACATATCACGGGTAGCAGAGAATTGCCCATTGGTCATGTGTGCTCTGTGTTCCATATTTGGTCCTCGGAGCACGTGCATCGAGGGTGGCTTGCATAGCTGATAGAGTCTTGTGACTAAAGCCTTGGTAACGGTCAGCTTTCCCGCCGGAATGTAGGCAGTCCTGGTCTCAAACGGTGCGCTCGGTTGTATTTGACCTACACAGATCATTAAATTATCAAAATTTTCCAACCTGAAAAAATTTTAAGACCAGAAAATCAAGCCACAGAAAAAGTTCCAATCACGACGAACTGGCAGTTGCCACCGTTGATCACGTGACGTTGTCAATCAAAATTTTTCCGGCTTTGCAGCTGAGTCAATGAATAAGTCTACAAACAATGGCTTGAATCACATACTGAAAATTATGAATGGAAAACGTTAAGCGCTACTGCTAGGGGGGAACTGCGGTATATTCGAAGAAAGAATCTTAGGGAAGAGAAGAACGTAACAATTTTTTCTGGATTTTTTCCGTAATCGTTTGAGTTTGATTTTTTATTTTAGTTTTAGGTATACGCAGCAAGTCTCGGTCAGAATCATTTCTGTGTTGATAGCAAAATCAAGTACCCCAAATGATATTCAATTAGGATCAAGTTTTCAGTTCCCTCGTTATGATGGTTGCATTATAATTTCCCTCCTCTTCAATTTTCTCTTCTGCTTGTCGTCACGTCATTTATATTGTAGCACTTGAGCTGCAACATGCTGAGCGTAGATTGTGTTTCATTTTTACAAATACTGAACTAAACCTACACTGGGTCATTTGAAATCATGGAGCATTTCTAAACGACGAAGTCAGACCTGAGCCAAGACATTAAAAAAAGGCGGGGGATAGTCTTCTAAATCTCCTCGTTCGTCCACTATTTTACTTACGCTAAACCCGGCGGCTGTACTTTGTTCGCTACAGTCGGAAATTTCAATTTTTGTTTTGACGATTTGAGAGTCGTACTGCTGTTGTTAAGGAAATATAGACTCGTGACTTGAGTCAAGGCAACGAGAAGTTTATCAGCAGAATGTGTGAATTTTGTTTGTTTTAAGGGACCCGATACCGAGAAAAATATCGATGTCTGGAATAAACAAGTTATGTCGTATAAACAAAAACACTTTGTTTTAATTCCGTAGAGGTTCCAATAAGTTAAAATTAAATGGCAAGCCGAAAGATAATTTCAATACATCTTTAAAAACCGCTCTACGTATTTTGGCAGAACTTGAATTTTTTGCTAATTAGTCTGTGTCACTGCTTGACCGAAGCGCAACATACTGCATCATTTTTTTAAAGGTAGATGCTCTGTTGTACCTTTTAGTGAATATTCCAATTTAGGGGCTTCATAAACTGCTCTAATTTTGTCCTATTTCACCCATAACTTTGGTCTGCTCGAATTCTATGTACCCCTTGTCCTTGTTTTTGAATTTGTCCTAATTCGAATAAATTGCCACAATAAAAATGGTCAGCGTAAACTAAAAACTAACTTGACAGCAATTATTGGAGACAGTTGAATGTATTGGGAACAATTTCAAATAAACAAGCTTTGAAGAAAAGAAGTGACCTTGACTAGTCGTGAGTACTGAGGTGACCAACTTGAAGAGAATACACAACTGATCATTACGCAAGAACGTAACTGAATGATTTTGGACCCATTCTGCGAGGACCGACTGAGTAATGTTTATTTTCTGAGCCATTTACAAGCTTTTATAGTGTTCCCCCTACACCTTAATCAACCGTAAACCTGAATCCTCCGGCTCTTTTTCCGAATCGAACGTAAAATTGTTGTTACACCGTGCTCCGTGCCTGAGTACGGTGTAACAACGGGAGGGAACGACGCAGAGAGCTTTAACTAGACTCAAGCGGTTTATTCCCCTATTGCTTTTATGAAATGACGCCATCAGTGCCAAGTAACATAGTGGTATAATTGAAGATTAAGGGCCTCACATAAAATCTATTATATTGAATCAATCACAGCACGCGTAACATTCGGCTAAGATTGTTTATAAATATATACTTCCTTGATCCCACGCGTTCTTGCTGTCTAAAACATTCAAAATTCTCCCAGGTTCGCAAAAATCTCAGTCATTCTTCCTTCCGAAATCCAACTCCAAGTTTCAAAATTCTAACCGAAACTCGTTGTTCGGTGCAATGCGGGGTTCCGTCTTAATGCGTTACTCCTTTAGAACCAGAGGCTTCTGCGTCCAAACGCCAACCTCCTCGAATTTGCATCCTTCAATGATTGAAATTTCCAGACCGGAGAAACCGAATTGAAGAGTGAATTTTCAAGTGTTGAATTAAGAAAACTGCCGTTAAATACTCTAAAATTTTCATTGTGTTTCATATCCGTTCTCTTCTTAAAACTAGTTTATTTCTACCACGTTCAAACACCACAAATATCCGTGTTGACCTCGACAAGGAGCATCAAAAGAAAGGGAGCATCCGTTCTTTTGTAGAGAAACAAGAGAGCAGTTAGATAGGAGAGGGGTTGCAGTCGAAAAGGATATGAACTTTGTGAACGGAAATTGAATTTTGAAGGAGAGCAATTTTTGAATTAAATGCTAGCTGGGAGCCATTTCATGTGACGGTAAAAATTGACATATTCATTCACGCGCAGCAATTCCACTCCAGTTTCTTACAATCAAGGAACACTTCATGAACAAACAGTAACACTTGTCCCGTATTTTCAACAAAGTTATTTAATGATCTCTTCCGAATTTCTCCTCTTTGCATCGCTTCATAATGAGGCGTATAGGCCAGGAGAATCACTCAAATGATCGAAAATTTCACATTTTCCCAATTTCTCCGAAATAGCATTACTCGCATGATGTATGGGAGATCTCTAAGAAGAATTTATAGATTGCCAGTTCCGAATGTTATACAACGCAGAACAAATGCAAACATATGGTTGTTTTATCCTCAAGAGAAGGAAGACCTTTGAATAGTTTTAAACCATTTTTATTGTTTTTGAGGCTAGGTTCAACTAAACATTCTGAAGAAAACGAAGATATAGGCTGCAAATCTATTTTTACCTATGGAGTATTTCCTGAACGGACGGAACCTTAACTATCGCGGAAATGAAACTAAAGTAATAATTGAACAAAACGACAAAGAAACAATTGGACAACACATAGAAAATGTGAATAATGCCAGAGAAGATTCAGAATTCATTGTTTAACCAAGTTAAGATTTTTTTAAGGGAAAAATTTTGACGGAGGTCCGTTTACAAGTGAGCTTTTTTTTCCTGAAATGATCAACAGTGTTTTTGGGAGTAAAAAATAATTTGTGTCTTCCTGCAAGAACGAATAACGCATTTTTCTAAAGGTTTGCGATGTTTCCTAAAAAAATGAACATTCAGGCTCGTTCAAATATACACTATGCATACCATATTAAGCACGCGAGGAACAAAAATTAATAACCACTGTCTAAATCGTGTCCTTAATTTTAAAAAAAGATCTTCTCATTCCAATTGTGAAGTTGATAATATTACTCCGCTGATTTGATTTACAATTTCGTGCTTTTCAGAGCCAGCTGATTCTTGCCAACTTATCACGCCTCTGTAGTATCTATAAAAATATGAAAAATTCATGAAAATGATCGACGATGGTTTTAATAAACTATTACACGCTGATCTGTAGTTCAGGTTCTATTAGCTACAAAACAACAAACCACAAAGAAAAGTCGCTAAACTCTAAGTTCAACTAAACTAGTTTGGGTTGAGTTGCTCAGTGACTATTTGTTAAAGTATCATTTTAATTTGATTCTCGAGGACATTATACAATTTGGTGGTCGATCACACGCTGAGCTTAGCATGCGCCGATTAACTTGATGTCTGTTTGATGGACTACAGCGTAATTCATTAAGCTCTAATGAGACGAAATCATAGAGCGATTAAAGCGATGGCACGACCGTTTAACGCATTTCCGGTCACTCTTACCGGGCATTGTTTGAGCTCGGTTGCAGTAGCAGTGTTCAGCGCCTTTCAAAAGTTGCCATTCGGCGGTATCTCACGCAACGAAATAAACCCGTTCATTATTTGATTTCAACAAATTTGTTTTAATAAAGCAGCTCCGTGTTCTAGTCAAGTATGATGGATGACTGCATGTAAAACAAAGGGTCAACGGGAATTGTTATTGATGCGGCTCTTCTGAAGTGCTACCCACCCCTGGCGCCTCGGAGTCGACCCATTGAATGCGTTCGCTGTACTGTTTGAAAACACGGCAGAGCAAAACAAAAAAGATCGATCAGCTTTTGTTTAACATAGACCAACTACGCGTGGCTCGGTACGATCGTATTTACCTCAGCAATTTCAGAAATGCATTATCAGAGAAATGGCATACACGAATTGGCTCTTCTTACTCATTCATTTGTCAAAAAAAAAGAAAATAAAACTATTTTTGCATCTTGTACAATGGTGTTTTAGTTTTGTAGGGTTCTCTTTACTAACATTTTTGTCTTATTTCAGTTAGACTTGACTGCCTAATCTCTGCGGGCATGTTTTAACCACGCTAGCAGTATTAAATTCCAGTAATTTATTGTCACTCCAACACACTCAAGCTCAATTCGGAGATGGTTTTCTCTTCTTGTAAATTCATCCTGTCTCTTTTATTTTATTCTTTTTCGGAAAACATTTCATACATGTCGGCGGCATTCATGAATTCTCTTATCACATTGCTTTTCGCACATTATTAACGGCCATTCTCAGTATTTCCAGGCCGCTGTTGCCTTCAGACAGCCGAAAATGCCGCCACACTTACATGGAGTCAGAAAGGAAACGTCGTGTCTTGCCCAAGATGGTCTTGCTTGTGTTATTATTAACGTTTCCCATCGTACGCCGGGGACAGTTTGTACGTTTTCTTTCTACGCACGTGTTTCTGCCCCCTGCGCACACTGTAATTTTTTTCCGCTGGAAGAGAAAAATTAGCCCCATTTGTTCTAATTACCACAAGTGTGTTCAGGAGATTCGGGTAATTTATATTACAAACAACTCTTACTGAAGTGTCACTTGAAAAAAGCTGCCTGCAAGCGCTATAAAGTGACTAGTGATTTATGAATCACAAGCTATAGAAGAAAAGGCAAAAATATTTCTACGACAACACGGTTATAGTCTCAACTGATTGAACATTTAATAAACTTGCTATTTGTCTAGTTGAGGCATCTGAGATCCATATCTACACTTATTAATAATAATTTCAGCTACTAAAGCAGAACGTTTTTTGTTCTGTTTCGCGAGTTTTGCACGTGCCTACATGTAGAACATTTTTTTGGTTTCCGCTGGTTGTGTAAGTGCGTCTCCTCATATTCTCCAGTCAATACAGCTCTTGTTAGCAGCCCGCTGTGACGACGACAAAACCCTGCTAGAGAACGATCAGTCACAGATGTTTGCTGTGGAGAAATCATTCACGTTGAATACGAAAGTTATTAACCGCACGAATGGTTAAAATAAGCAAATCCTTGACATATATCTGGTTTACAAGGTCGGAGCAAGTGCCGCTAAAAATAGGATGATTTGCTATTTCAATCCATATTTTTTTAAATTATGATGTGTTAAAATTTCTACCCCCTTTGTGTAAACGGTGGGAATTCAGCCAGTTTGCCTCCAGGTCTCGCTACAGTGTGAAACCCGCGAATTTATCGCTAAATTAAAAGATAAGGAACTTGTTATATTAAATCCTTTTGAAGACAAAGATTTGGTTTTTGTTTTCCACGCCTTAATATTTTATCTACAACGAGATGAAATGGACGCTTTTAATTAAATTTATCACCCGGTTGTCTTGGCTGGTTCACTCACTCGCACGCGCCGTATAACAGGCGCCAGCAGTTTACCGAGTTAGCAGTGCGATGACGTAGTGTATTTGTTGACTAGCCAATCATGAAATTAATCTACCTATCTAATTATAGCGCTGAATTATGACTAGTGCGAGAGAATATTGATCTCGACAGCCTGGTGCCTCTCTCATTTGTAGCTTGAGCCAGTGTTCCGTTGATTACGGTTTTCAAACGCGTGTCTAACATGGACTGTTTTTATCAAGCAAATCAGAGAATTCGCCCGCCTTCCTACTTCAATTCTCCACCTATAATGTACGGTTATGGAGTTCCATCGTACTATTCCCCACCGTTTTTCCCGCTGGGCCGTAACTCTGAGATTCACATGCCGCCAGGGGCTTCTACAAGCCCTCCTTTGAGAGCTGCAAACCCAGTGACGAACTCGGAAAACCGTACAAGCCCTGTTTCGACAGCGTCTCAAAGCCCTCCTGAATCACCGAGCGAAAGTTCCACTCACGAAACAAACGAGCTTAGCGATGAGCCCTGCCAATCTGGAAAGGATGCTAGCGAGTCAGAAGATAAAACAGGTGAGAGGAGATAAGATTTATTTGTTAAAAACGCTTGTGCAGAGCTCAACATGTCCAAGTTTAAGATTTGCGAAGAGTGTTCTTTGGAGTTTGCCACAAGTTGAACGGGTTTTAAACAATGTTTGAATGTGAGATCACTTCAATTACTCACGGGTCAGTTAAAATAAAGAACAGAATAACTCACCCAAAGTAAATATTTAAAAATTAAGTCTTGCATCTCTTTGCTGGATGAAATACTTTGCCTCATGTCTTTAAATGACCTGAATTTAAATCTACTCTACCTTCAAACACTTTTCATTTACCGGATCACTTACTAATAGAATTCAAATTTGTTCAAATATTTAGACGAAGAAGAGGATAAAGATGTCCCCTGGCACTACAAACAGCCTTTCAAGCATCGAAGACGAGTTGCTTACAAGCGAAATCAAATTTTGGAATTAGAAAAAGAATTTCACTTCACACGGTACCTCACGAAGGAAAGACGCACAGAAATGGCAACAATGCTACAACTCTCCGAGCGACAAATCAAAATTTGGTTCCAAAATCGACGAATGAAGTGGAAAAAAGACAACAAGCCGGTAATACCGACAAGTAGAGGAATGCGGCGGGGCTGCACAAGATAGATGTGTTACAAATGTTTTGAGATTATCAATTACAATTGTCGTAAATCCTTTTAGTACAGACTTGAAGGTGTATAAAAATTTCTCTTTCCCGTTTGTCGGGCGAATAGAGTGTTACGCAGCCACCTAAGTGTTACAAATTACGTTCAATTTTCATTCCACCACATGTACGGGGTCTTGTCAAGTCTTTGTCGGTTCGCATTCATTGACTGTCAGTCCAAGGGATCAGTGAGCCAACGCGAGCGTATCGGACACAGGCGTTGAAAAAGAAATTTGTGAAATTGTAAATAAAACATGAAGTCTTGTTCACAGTTTCAGTCAGACGTCCGTAGACCGGTTATAGATGAGGTGTTAAGCCGATTCGTCCAAACAGAGACAACGAGGCTCTGGCACTTCAATCTTTGTTCCAGTGCTTTGTTTTTCAAACGTTAATGTTATCTTAAACTAAAGCATTGTGAACTCAACTATACGCTTCGTCTCTCTTTCTGTGTCATTGCACTTTAACAGTTTAAGACATATTCGTTTTTTATCGAGTGCTATTGTAAAGCGACATTTAATAATTCAATACTGAAAGAGTTCTGTACTTTTTCTCCTGTACATCTGTTTAGACGCGGATTAAAATCTCCAGCAATTAAAAGTACTATACTCTAAACTCCATTTATCGACATTCGTATAAACCATATGTAGAATATTTAAATGGTTTGTGTAAAATGTTTTTATGCCAGTAGCAATAAAACCATTTTTCAAAGCTCTCCATTTGTCGTAATAATTTTGTAGTGAAACTTTTCTCATCCACGATTTATTCTACAGTCGAGTGTGTTAATATGTACAGTTTCCTGTGTACAAGATGTTCTTGTTGTTTGCCACTAAAAACTGCAACTGATGTCCTTTAAGTAATGTTAACTCATACTCATTTATTCAAGAAAGCAACGCGAAATTCCCTGACCGCCGATAGGAGTTTCCATAACTATAGCGAGTGTTTCTTTGAGCTCACCAGCACGCTTTCATTTCCCCAACTGAAATTAAGCTGTAGTTCTTTAAATTCTACACGCTAGATACAGTTGCTGCTAGTAGAAATATCTTATTTGTCGTTTTCTTAATATATGCGATTTCAAACCAATTTCTATTGAAAGTATTAAAGTCTCCTTGCAAATGATCGTAGCGACGCTGGGGGCAACTGTTATGTTGTTGAACGAGCTTTTCAAGGGTCACTGAATGGCAAATTTATTGTGAAGTTATCTGTTTGATTAAGCAAATTATTAAATAAAAACAATTAATACTGAAAATACACTTTTATGCCTTCAAGGCTAAAGTGCAAATTTGCATGAGTTATGGCGATAAAGATCGCTAGTTGTTTTAATCACAGAGGCCGAGAAATAGTCTACGGCATTCGCCATGTTAAACATGTTTGAGTCTCACTGAGTCACTCTAGTGAAACTAAACTTTGAAAAATGTCCATAACTTTAGCCGGCTTTTTGCTCAATATTTCTAAAACCTAAACAACGTTTTGTTCAATATGACATAACATATGGATAGCTTAATTGTTTTGGATATGACAATTTCGACCTTTTGTTGAATCCACCATTTGAACTGTGTTGAAAATTGAAGCTACTTCTGTGTTGAAAACAGTTGAAAACAACGTGTACTGAAGTAAATATTTGTATATGTGTTTCGAGGATAGATAAACCTCTCTTCTTTTTTCTATCACAACATGTGGCGACATAATTTGAACAGTTAACTTCGATAGAGCTCTTGAATTTAATTTCATGAGCTCTCCAAGAAGATACGGCAGAATACCGAATGAACTGCAACAAACAATTGCGGAATACATATATTCTGCTCGTTCACAAACTGGAGCCAGTGAAAGTTTTAACTATAAAAATTGCAAATTAAGACCCTCGTATATTCCTTTTGTCCCTCCATGATTAACAATTCGATTTTTAAGATACTGAATGCTGCTGACAAGTAGAGAGAACAAATTTTTAATTACGCCATTAGCCTTCTGCGACATTCGTGTTCTAGTGGCTCGGCTGTTGCGGAGGCTTTGCCCTTCGCTCATTAAATGTTTCCAATCTTTTCTGTTTTTCACAGATTGAACGGCAAAGAATTCTAGTTTAAAAAAGCCCACTTCTTCTCGATACTCTGTGTGTAATAACCCAAACTACAACTCTAGCATGAAATATGCAATTCAAATGGCCATAAAGATAACTTGAGACTATTTTGGTGCAATTTTCGAGGGTCGCTTCATATGACAGGTTTTGTGTTTCGAAATGTCGCAACATTTCGTTGCTGCAGTTGTAACCAGCAGCAGAGAAGGGAAAAGTTGTTTTTTCTTTGCCACTCTTAAACGATTAACAGCTTTTTCACCAAAGTTAATTGTGCGTATAAACAGAATCTCTTGCTAGGTGTGAAAAATGTCAACTTTGCTAAAGAGCTTGGTCTCCAGCAGTCGATATTACTTCGAGTTCAATCTCCCGATTTTCTCGCACAAAATGTCCGTATGATCACCACGATAGCAAAGGTAAGATCTAAGATACCCTCAAAGAGTTTAACCGAACTCCAGACAACGAATTATTGAAATACGAATAGAATTTCGTTTGATGCAGTCAAGAGGCTTCCTGGGGTTTCAACCTATTAGCCATGTTGTCGATTTCCTTTGTCAAACCACAGTGTACAAGTTCAAAAGCCTTTCTGCTCTAGATTTAAACAGACGTGGAAGATACTATAACAACACAAAAGGAAGAAAAAGCTATCGTAATGTACGGAAAATATTGACAACTTTACGGACGGCAAAAATGAACGAGGACTAGAGCACATTTTTACAAGTAGTTAGTTTACAAGCCTCACATTTGCCTGTGAACTGAATGATTTCATTGTACAAAGTGTTTCTCTCGAGATATTCGTTATGCTGCAGGAATTTTAATTTATGACATAGTTCTATTGCATCATTCAAAAGCGCTGAAGTTATGAAACGTTTTCTAACGGGATTCCGTGATTTCTCTTCTCTTAGTACTGGCAGACAAAATGGCCGCTAGTTCTTCCTCAATCTTCTCAACCGTTCTTCGTGTGCATTCACAATAAACATTTTTTCGAACCACATTTCACAAAACTTCTTTCAGCAAAATTGAAACAGCTAAACCTCAAGAGGAAAATAATTAGTTTAATTTAATAGCATGAACGTGCATGAACGATAAACAGTATATACATTGAAGAAGAATTTTTTCCAGTGGTTAAGGAAATCTGATAAACGCCACGCCCAGACCTTGGTTAGATGGAATTACAAGGTGTCGTCTGAAGTAAGGGTCGTGATTCATAACGAAAAAGCGAGGAAATTATAGTTACCCAGCCATACAACGTGAACTATAGCACAGCCAGTACAAGGGAAATCATTCTTCCCATTGTTCGTAAATATGATAAAATAATACCTTCAACCAGCTTCTTCAGAGCTTTTAAAGTTCCGCCTTTGCAATTCAGTTATCTTTTCCCATGGCGAGCTAAACCCTTTTTCTTTTAGTCGTAGACCGCGCAGAAAAATTGTGAACTGAACAGCTTTACCGTGCTGATCACGAACCAAGAGGCACAAGAAATACTCAAACAGTTGACGCGTCCTGGCGTGTCTTTTATTCAGGGATTTAACCTTGGAAGGGCGATCTAAAGTACCTTGAAGTCAAAACCATATTTTACGTCGGCTGCACGTCACATTTCTTGACCTAGAAGACAAATATTTTATATTCATAGGAAGAGCTGAAAGTGTCAGGCTGTCAAGCCATTATTGAATTTCACAAATAGCGTGTCTAAATCTTGTTGAGGATTTACCTCCAAGCGGAAGGATTTCTTGTGTTTAAATTTCTTTTCATTTAGGAAGTGTAGTGCCGAACGTTTTTCGTTAACGATATGGGATTGCTTGTTCTTCAATCATAACGTTAATTTTCTTCCCTAACTGCACACTAAAATAATTGTGCTGTTAATCACTAAAGAGTATCTTAAAATAATCGAAGTTGTGGGCTTTTGGTCTCTTAAAATTCTGTTTAAAATGTTTTTGTTTTTTTTTTTGAAAAATGTTTTGTTTTTTTCTTTCTGCTCCACCTTCCGTGAATAAACACCGCTCGAGTGCAAGTTTGTTTAGCAGATATGGAGCCGATAAAAGCCAAGATCCTTTTAGTGGAGAAATTAAAACAAAGACAGTCAATATGGATATTGAAGGTTAAAGATAGCAATGAAATGATAAATCATTTGCCGGACAGTTGTGCGGTCTCGTAATTCTATATCAATTAATAACATTGCGTGCGCAGTTCAGTGAAAAACTAACTTTTTATCAGTAATTAATTTTCTCGCCTTTGGAAACAGTGATTTGTGTTAAGTTCTCTTTTTTTGTCTTTTTGCTTTGAATATTCCTTGAGTCTAAAAACTCTTTAGGAAGCTTTGAAGTTTTTAATCGCCTACCGCAAAGTGAGCTTTATCTATTTATTTACTTTCCTATTGCTATCTAGAAAAATACGTCGTTTCGTGTTTCGCGCATGCCAACCGAAAGTTAAAGCGATTGATTTATGATTTCAGTTGGACGGCAGCCGCAACGCTAGCTGGCAGCAGACTGAACGTCTCCTACAATTCAACGTATGCTTTTCACATGATCTCGTATAACTCATGGTGTAAATACCTGTGAAGCAAGATAAATCAATCTCGTGCAGTTCACTACTGTGTTCAACAAGACAGTTTTCTAACGAGTATAAACTTCGCGTGGATACCGTAACAATTAAACAACGATTTCAAGCGGGTAAAGTACTCAAGAAGGTGCGAAGACACGCAAATTTTCCTCTGAACAGGTAAATCTCCTTGTCTTTTCTCACGCATTTTCTTTGGTTCAATTATACAGTTGTCTTGACAATTATCTTTTACTGTACACTGTGGTTTTCCGCTCTTTTAGCACAATGGTCTGTCGGCGAAACCTTGTGATTTAATTAGAACGTTAATTATGTGATGTTCCCTTCAGATTTTATTGGACTTGATTTCCGTATGTTTAAAAACTAATTTTGTACCTTTTACCGTTGCGACATGCTATTTAGCAAACTGGAGAACATCATGTATAGAGTTGATATCTCAGTGTAGCTTTGAAAGGCACTCGGAAGACAGGCCCTCCGTGCTGTGCCTATTCAACCTTGTTTTATGTTTTTACTCTAGACATCATTCAGTCTGTGTTTAAACCGCTGCACTTTTACTACATCAGAAGCAACATTATTTGACAGCGTAAAGCCATGAATTTTCCTTGATAGTGTAAGAAACACGTAAAGAAAATAACTACACTTTAAAAATTCAGCTCTGTTCACGACATCGACGATATACCGAGTTTGTGATATCAGGAATTCAGTGTGTATCCTCAATAAAGCGTCTCCTGCCAAACGTTTCTTCAGTCTGTCGTGTTGAATCAGCACGGTTTCTAAATACTGGAACTTTCCTTCGTTAGGCTTCAGTTCGACTTGCCTCATGCATCATGTAATGCTTTGAGTATAGGAAATACGAAAAGTAAAGTTAACTTTAGTTTAAAAAGAAAGACTCCTTCTCACGGAGACGCTCAAACTCTCCATGATGTGCATTGTATCTCACACTTGCTTTAAGCCAGCCATCGCGGAGTGTTAGAAAATTAAAGAACACAACCGCACAGAAAGGAAAGTTATGAAAGTTAAATATCTGTATCAAAATAAACTCGGTTTATTCTACTTCAGCTTAAGCACATCAGGGCGAAAAGAGTCAGTTTTAAAATCTTTTTTATTGGCAACAGCAAGCCATGAATGTGAAAGAATGATCAAATCCAGATTAAGTTGCACTCTCCCCTGAGGCTACCAAAGTACGTACGATCGTGCAGTTTCAATTCCTGAGTCGAACAGAATTGACCTTGTAAAACCGAATACAATGGAAACTTGAAACGACAAATCCGTAGATTAAAATTGGAAAAGTTTAGCGCACGCTCTTCAGTCATAACTTGGAAGTCAAGGAGGTATAAGCTACTTCTTCAATTCGCTTTTCGTCATTTTAGAAAAAGTTGGTAACTCCTTCCTATAAACGAACCAATATTGCTTGTGTCTCGTATAAAGGTGCCGAGTAACTTCGTGCGAAAACACCGAAGAAAATTCATGGACTTACAGCCCTTAAAAACTCAGCGCACAGATCGAGAGAAGCACATTCAATGGTTTTGTTTAAGTCTCTGTTCAAAGTTCGGTTCTAAAAATATCACATAACTGTTTCAAACAGTGAAACTTCCTCCTTTGAACACCCGTACATCACAAGTTTCTTGGAAAATCTCATTTTAGTCTAATGTGCCTCCCAAACTGTACATCAAACCGAGTGTTATAATTGTCAGCTAAAACTAATATCTCCATCCCGATCCCTATATTCGCTATCCAAAATGGCTAACACTTTAAAACACCTTTGACAAACTCTTTTGATATTTCAGAGTTGCAATGTGCTGGACCTTGGATGACCGACGTGCACAACGGACGATTCGGCAAGATGAAAGTTAAAATTTTCGAATGTCTTCATATTCGCAAAAGGTATGGTTAATGGTGATTCGTAAGTTTTAGTCAGATCCCCACTAGACCTGTTAAAATGTGCTAATCATAATTTTTACTGCTTACAAGACCTACTTATGAGCGTAGGTACATCAGTTATCTATACTTCTTTGTTATCTTCTGCATTTAACAAACAGCAAAGTTGCCAGATAAGAAAGGCCAGATTTAAACGAGGGCAAAACAGAAATCCAGACTTGCAACAGTCTCAGTAAAACTAGAAAGATATCAAGCTGCTTTTCAAGATGCTTCAATCGAGATATGATTTGAGAAAAACGTTTTCATTTCTCACTTTGCAATGTCCACCATGTCGTTGGTGGCGACTGACTGAATGCTTGGGTGTTTCGACAGAATGTTCCGCTGATCCGTGTCCACTTTGTATTCCTTTGGATTTTTGTTTCTCGTAGTTTAATTCACACTGCTAAGTTTACAGATAGAAACATTTAACAGTAGAGCACCTACAGACATCGAGCGGTAAAGGGGCTTTTTCGACACAAATGCAACTTAGTTCGATTGGCAAGTCTGAGAAATGATAGTAAGGAATCTTCGAAGAGCAAGGCTCTTAAACGATAAAAAACTGAAACGATTAGAAAACTGGTTACAAATACCTTCGTGATGTTCGAGGTGATTTGGCTGCCTCTAGTTTGTTTCATTCACCGGGAGACGCTCCTAACATTGTTATAACAGTGATCAACCTTTCAATGAACGTAAAGAGATTATCCAAAGTTTTTTGCTTTTAGAAACATTTTCAAGGTTGAAAGTCAACGAAAACTTTACAAATGACAAATTCTAAGTAAAATGGAGGGGCGTTTCTTCAAATGGTGTCCCGGGGCGTCATTTCACGCCAGGACACGTAAGAGAAACGGAATGTTGGCACATAATCCGCTTTTGGCGTCCGACAGTCGACGCAAACAAGGCGTGAAAAGCAGGGATTGTCACCTCTATCCACTCAAGACTTCCCATGAAACATGGAACCGTATTTCCTGATCATTGTCAATACCACAAATATTCGTTCTGTCAAGCTGTGTGATTAGTGGCATGCAGCATGCTTGTCGAAATGAAAATTGAGTGTTAAGTTCAAGGACTAACACGTGATTATCCACCAGGCATGACTTCGGTTCCAGTGCTTCAGTCCCTCCGGCTCGGTTAATTTAAAACGATTAGGCATGGACACAAATCACATGCCTTTTCCCACCACAGCAGCAAAAATGACCCTCTCTTGCTTTTGATCTCAGAACTTTTACTGGAAGACTTCTGTCTTTTATTTCTTTCCACCACTTCATAAACAATAACGGAATTTTGTCTCAACCATTTATATGGTAATGATATCGAAATAACTTGACATTTCTATCTCATTGACATTAGAGTTTTCAATGAATCTTTACTCAGCATTCAACTAAAAGTATCGAACCATTTTGGGTTCCTTGTCTGTACCACTGCTAACTTTTTTCAATTTGATTCTTTTATTTTTGTCGGTTTAATGTATCAGCTGAGAAATAAAATGGGGCCGCCTGGGTGAAAACCAGGAATCCTAACCGCTAGACCATATGGGACTACTCGAAAAGAAAAGAAAAGCAACAAATAGAATCTTTAATCTTTAATCTTTAATCATTATTTATACACGGTAAAAACATCAGGTAGAAAAAAAATACATAATAATGACTAAAAATCCAAATCCTAACACTATATTAACTTACAATAGAGCACTTCGGTCAAGAATACCCTTGCATTAGAGCACTTCGGTCTGCCGGGAGTCTAGTCTATTGTGGTGTCTGTCTATCAACTATTAGCTAAAAAATCTAGTTTTAAATCTCCATAATTTTTCTTGTTTTACTTCAATTGTACTGATCTCTCATTCCTTTCTTCTCTTCGTTGTCTATGTTGAATTGTTGTCTGGTTTTCACCCAGGCGGCCCGGGTTCGACTCCCGGTATGGGAATAACTTTTCTTTTACGGTTTTTCAAACTCGGCGACAGCTCGGCCAACCTTTAAAGCTAAACCTGGTAAATGACTAAATAAAATGGCTAGCTTTTAGCTCTAATTAACCGAGCAGGAGGTCTGTATGGGAGAATCTAGCCTGTTCCAGGCTCTCGGTAGTTGGGGGCGAGCGAAAAAAAAAAGGCGAACGAGAAAAAAAAACACCGAGGAAGGACTGTCCCTTCTCTTCCTTGCCTAAACCCCCTCGTTTTTTCTCTCGCTCGCCCTCTATTTTTCGCTCGTCCCCAACTACCGAGAGCCTGGAACAGGCTAGGGAGAATCTTGACATTCTCCCATACTGACCGACTAAGTTCGGTTTATAAGATGTTGATTATATGGCGCAAACAAGAACAATTTAATTCATTTAATGTAACTGGTTTGTACTAAATGACATTTTGCTTGCGAGCGGCGATGAGCTGAATTTAATTCTGCTAAGGTTTGCTCGTCCTCTTTACTTTCTTTTCTCAACAGGCTTTTCGGCACTTCCATAAGCAAATATTGTTAGCTGAAAATATTCAATGATTTTGCATTTTAGTTTGCAACTTTTTCACTGCAAAACATTATCGGTCTAGATAGATGCCGGTCTATAGATGGGAAAATCTAGACCGCTTTCAATATCGATTTCAGCCAATCAAATTGGTGAATTTGGTAGTCCCCAGTCCTTGTGAGAAAGAGTCATATAATAATGCAAAATAAGAATTATATATATTTTCCCATACCGGGAGTCGAACCCGGGCCGCCTGGGTGAAAACCAGGAATCCTAACCGCTAGACCATATGGGATACCATAGGGATTGTGAAATTGTGAACACAGATAACCAAGAAAGCAAGTGTAAGGGAGATGGGTGAAGAATGGCTGAAGAAAATAACAAATACGAAAACTTATGAAAATATAAAAAAAAACAACTAGAATTTTTGGATGATAATAGACACCACAATAAACTACCCTCAAGAATGAAGTGCTTTAGTGCAAGGCTGCTATAATTGTTGCTATTCTTTTCTTTTCGTGGTATCCCATATGGTCTAGCAGTTAGGATTCCTGGTTTTCACCCAGGCGGCCCGGGTTCGACTCCCGGTATAGGAATTAGCAATTTTTTGTGCTGCAAGTGACATGGTCGGATGTTTTATTCTGAGATTGAGCGAAGACAGTTAACAGTGGTGCTTAAAAGAAATATAAAAGACTTCGAAATTTTTAGTTGAATTCTGTGTTCTGAGTAATAACTAGTTGAATATTTGAAGATGAGTGAAATGGAGATCCTAAGTTATTTTACTAACCTTACCACATGAATGGTTGAGAAAAATTTCAACCGATTACTTTCTTCTGAAACCGAATCTTATCGCGTCAGGAAGTTCTCGCCAGAATAGTTGGTGAAAAAGAAGCTCTTACTGGGATAGATTCAACTTAACTAGCCTCAGTGATTGTTAAAAAATAATAATAATAATAATAATAATAAAGTAAGAAAAACACCTGCAAAGTTTGTACACTTAAATGGTAAATTCCCATACCGGGAGTCGAACCCGGGCCGCCTGGGTGAACATAAATATAAAGAAAAGAAAGCCGAGGGAGATCACTGGATACATGTATCAAGAAAATAGCAAAAAAGAAAAAAATGATGAAGATGTCAAACTACTCTGTCCAGAGACGTTTAATTGTTTTCGTAAGTGTCATTTTACTTCTTTTCTTTTCTTCGCGTTTTGACTCGTTCATATACCACGCACCGGATTAACATTTTACTAAACATGCGATCTCGATGATCTCAAGACAAAATAGACGGCCTGTGAACAGAATAATCTCAAACTATACCTTTTAGACAATAATAGACACAGATAAACACCACAATAAACTGCCCTCCAGCACGGAAATACTCCTGTGCAAGGCTACTCTATTTGCTGCTATTGTTTTCTTATCGAGTAGTCCCATATGGTCTAGCGTTTAGTATTCCTCGTTTTCACCCAGGCGGCCCGGGTTCGACTTCCGGTATGGGAATTAGCAATTTTTTGTGCTGCAAGTGACATGGTCGGATGTTTTATTCTGAGACTGAGCGACGACAGTTAACAGAGGTTCTTGAAAGAAATTTGAGATGCTTCGAAATTTTTAGTTGAATTCTGTGCTCTGGGTAAAGACTAGTTGAATATTTGAAGGTGAGTGAATTGGAGATCCTAAGTTATTTTGCTAACCTTACCACATTAATTGTTCAGAACAATTTCAATCGATTACTACTGTACTTTCTTCTGAAACTGAATGGTAGCGAGTTAAGAAGTTCTTGTAGTAGAGTTTTTGAAAAAGAAGATCTCACTCGGATAGATTCAAGTTAACCAGCCTTAGTGCTTGATAAAAAAAAGGAAATAAGAATAACACCTGCAAAGTTTGTACACTTAAAATGTGTATTCCCATACCGGGAGTCGAACCCGGGCCGCCTGGGTGAAAACCAGGAATCCTAACCGCCAGACCATATGGGATTCCACGAATGGACTATTTAAAATAAGTTAGCAAATATAAATAACCTAGAGAGGAAAGGTAACTGAGATCAGTGGATGCATGCATGAAAAAAATAACAAATTAAAAAAAATTGTAAAGATTTCAAACTAGAATTTTTGGATAATAATTGGCTCTCCAGTACGAAGTGCTCTAGTGCAAGGCTACTCTGATTGTTGCTGTTTATTTCTTTTCGCGGTATCCCATATGTCTAGCGGTCAGGATTCCTGGTTTTTACCCAGGCGGTCCGGGTTCGACTCCCGGTTTGGGAATCGGAAATGTTTTTTTGTGCTTCAAGTGACATGATCGGATGTTTTATTCTGAGTCTGAGCGAATACACAGTTAACAGAGGTGCTTAAAAGAAATATGAAATGCTTCGAAATTTTTAGTTGAATTCTGTGCTCTGCGCAACTGTACTAGTTGAATATTTGAAGCTGAGTGAAACGGAGATCTATAGATCCCAAGTTATTTTACTTATGGTTATAGTAATAGGGCTGTTAATTATCACATGAATGGTTGAGAAAAATTTCAATCGATTACTGCTGTACTTTCTTCCGAAGCTGAATCGTAACACGTGAAGAAGTTCTCGTAGCAGAGTCGTTGAAAAAGAAGCTCTCACTCTGATGGATTCAACTTAACTAGCCTTGGTGCTTGATAAAAAAATATAAAAACTCCTGCAAAGTTTGTACACCCAAAAGCATGTCTTCCCATACCGGGAGTCGAACCCGGGCCGCCTGGGTGAAAACCAGGAATCCTAACCGCTAGACCATATGGGATTCCATGGAGAAGGGCACAATAAATTAGTGGACATAAATACGAAAAGAAGAAAGTTAAGGGAGATCATTCCGACGCAGTGGGATGCAACAAAATAATATTATGAAATTGAAATATAAAGTTTGATGATTAAAACTGTTTTTAACAAATTCATTTTCTCAGAAACCGCGCAAACCACTGCTCGGTCTTTAAAGTGAATCAACTCAGGATCGACTTGGAAGGGAATAGCGGTGTGTTTCTATGTCGGGTTTGGACAGAGCGCGGGCCAGAGCAAATTTGGGAAGAAACACTTTTACTATTAGCCAAGGCTTACCTGCAAGGCTGGTTTTCACTGGCGCATAAGTATAAGCGTAAGCAAAATACACAGACCTAACTAGTATTATGTTCATAATTAGGGTCTTTTGTTTAGATAATTTCTAAACAAAAGCTAAAAGGCGCTGGTTATCAGCACTTTTCCTGCGTCTGAGTAGTGTTGCTTAACGCAAATGCGCTGGTGAAAACCAGCCTCAGGTTCCGCCAGTAACCGGCAGCTTTATGCAGGGGGTATGGAGACGAGGCAGTACTCCTGCGAATTCTTTTCGTTTCAGACGAAGAACGACACAATCCACGCTATTTTTGTTTTCCACAGAAGAGCGCTTTGTAACAAATTTAAGCAAGCCACGAGTTTTCAGCTGCTTGGGTTGGTAAAAGTTTTAAATTTTTGAATCATTTTCGCGTTACGGAAGACGATTGTAAACTGGAGTTTTTCACGAAACATTACTTATTTCCAAGAGCGTCAGGCCTCGTCAGGCCTCGCCTGTCATCTCTACGGCGCATGCTCTTGGCCTCGTGTTCGTGCAGTTTCAACGTTCATTAATGTTTGAATAGACTTTTCTGCGTTACGTAATCCTTTTGTGTTAGATTTGTATTCGCACGTTTTTCGCATATATTAGTTCAGAACTTGGCCTTTTTTCGTTCGCTTAAATAAGTTTTAATTTTAATCCTCGGCGTGTACTGTAGGGATCGGAAATCGAGGCATCGTTTTAAAGTTTGGTTCCTGTAATCGTGTGATCGAATTAATGTTTATCTGGTAAACACAGACAAATCCAGTTTAAATCCCTAATATGAAACAAAATGGCGGCTCGTGATGTTTAAGTTGCCGGAAACGCCGACTCCTCGGATCGCCAGGTTTCGACTCGTTCTCCCGGCGTCGCCATTGCCATTATCAAATTACGGTTTTTGTTGATTAAACCTTATATCATCAACAACAACAATTCACTCATACAAGGCGAAAAATTCATATTTATTTTTTCCCCGCATGCAACGCCGACTCTTCGGATCGCCAGGTTTCGACTCATTCGATTCTCCCGGCGTCGCCATTGCCATTATCAAATTACGGTTTTCGTTGATTACAACCTATATCATCAACAGCAACACTTCATTCACACAACGCGAAAAATTCATATTTATTTTTTCCTACCATGCAACAGTTACAAATTCACAGCAGATCAGACGTGATGTAACACTAATCCTCGACTGACTCACAGCCGTGTCAAGATCAGTTTGTAGGCAGAACTATTTCATAAGCCACTATCGTTTATCCCAAGAAAAACAGCCTAATAGAGCTGTCTATAGGATGGATATTAAGTATCTTATAATATGGATTTGGTGGGAGGGGCCGGGAACTACCGACTAATCCCTGAAATTGGTTTAATCTAAAAAAAATAGAACCTCATCCTCTGTTGTTTACCTTCTTTATATTAACATTAGTTTAGCCGTCGGTGAACGGGCCGAGAGTTTGTTGAAAATTATAAAAATCTACTCCACGAATTACCTAATAGAACAGCTAACTTCAAAAACTTCTTAAACTGGATGTAACCGAGCATGATCACTTAAATTTCAAAGGGATACAAAATACAAGCACTCTTTTAAGAATATTAAAGAGTTAAAAATCTTGTATCACTAGCTCGGTAAGATTATAAAGTGATGTCTGAGCCGGACAGGGATTTCTAAGACTTGTCTGAAACTGGAAGATTACCCAGCCTGAATTATTTACCTGTATGTTACAATACAACAAACCTGGAAGGACATCGCTTGTAAAATAGCTTTCATACTCTCTAATCTTCTCGCTAATTCTAAATGTAAGTCCAAGAAGTTTCGGCGTTAAAAAAAACATTGTAATAGCTCGAGCAATGTCCTCCGCCGAGGCTAGAAAAGAATTTGAAAAACGTACGTACGAATTAAAAGATATCTCGTCCTAGATATTCTTTCGACACTCTGTGAAAAAAAAAACCTTAAAACTGTTTAAACAAAACCCTGTAAATTAGCACTGCAGAATATATTTCGCTGAAACTAGTCTCATCAGCTGTACGTCATATTGGATTTCGTAAATCCATGCAATATAACACCTGCAAAGTATGTACATTTTAAGAAAAAATTGTATTCCCATACCGGGAGTCGAACCCGGGTCGCGTGGGTGAAAACCAGGAATCCTAACCGCTAGACCATATGCGACAACTGGAAACTGTTCCATCTGCAGCAAAAATAATACCCTTGTACTAGAACACTTCGGTCTGCCGGGAGTCTAGTTTATTGTGGTGACTCAGTCTGTCTATCAACTATTAACTAAAAACTCTAATCTTAAAATCTTCAACAGGCTTTTCGGCACTTGCATAAACAAATATTGTTAGATTAAAATATTTAGTGATTTTGCATTTTAGTTTGCAACTTTTTCACTGCAAAACATTACCGGTTTAGATAGATGCCGATCTAGATGGAAAAATCTAGACCGCTTTCAATATCGATTTCAGCCAATCAAATTGGTGAATTTGTGCAGTTCCAAGTCCTTGTGAAACAGAGTCATATAATAATGCAAAAGAAAAATACCGGGAAAAACATATCGACTCCCATTAACTAACTGGGTGAAAACCAGGAACCCTAACCGCTAGACCATATGGGATACCATAGGGATTGACAAAAAAAATTGTGAACATAGATAACAAAGAGAGCAAATGTAAGGGAGATGGGTAAAGAATGGGTGGAGAAAATAACAAATAAGAAAACTAATGAAGATATAAAAAAACTAGAATTTTTGGATAATAATTGACAGATAGACACCACAATAAACTACCCTCAAGAATGAAGTGCTTTAGTGCAAGGCTACTATAATTGTTGCTATTTCTTTCTTTTCGTGGTATCCCATATGGTCTAGCGGTTAGGATTCCTGGTTTTCACCCAGGCGGCCCGGGTTCGACTCCCGGTATGGGAATTAGCAATTTTTTTCTGCTGCAAGTGACATGGTCGGATGTTTTATTCTGAGACTGAGCGAAGACAGTTAACAGTGGTGCTTAAAAGAAATATAAAATGCTTCGAAACTTTTATTTGAATTCTGTGCTCTCAGTAATGACTACTTGAATATTTGAAGATGACTGAAATGGAGATCCTAAGTTATTTTACTAACCTTACTACATGAATGGTTGAGAAAAATTTCAACCGATTACTTTCTTCCGAAACCGAATCTTATCGCGTCAGGAAGTTCTCGCCAGAATAGTTGGTGAAAAAGAAGCTCTTACTGGGATAGATTCAACTTAAGTAACCTCAGTGATTGATAAAAAAAATAATCATGAAAAATAAAAGTTAGAAAAACACCTGCAAAGTTTGTACACTTAAAAAAAGTGAGTTCCTATGCCGGGAGTCGAACCCGGGCCACCTGGGTTAAAACCAGGAATCCTAACCGCTAGACCATATGGGACTGTGTAAGAATTGAGTGAACATAAATATAAAGAGAAGAAAGTCAAGGGAGATCAGTGGATATATGTATCAAGAAAATATCAAAAAAGAAAACAATGAAGATGTCAAACTAGTCTGTCCATAGACGTTCACTTTTTTAGTACGAGTCATTTTATTTCTTTTCTTTTCTTTTCTTTGCGTTTTGACTCGTTCACATCCCACGCACCAGATTAATATTTTTCCAAGCTTGCGATCTCGATGAACTGGAGACAAAATAGAGGGTCTGTGAACAGAATAATCTCAATCTATACTTTTTAGACAATAATAGACACAGATAAACACCACAATAAACTGCCCTCCAGCACGAAAGTGCTCTTCTGCAGGGCTACTCTATTTGCTGCTATTGTTTTCTTTTCGAGTGGTCCCATATGGTCTGGCGGTTAGGATTCCTGGTTTTCACCCAGGCGGCCCGGGTTCGACTCCCGGTATGGGAATTAGCATTTTTTTTTTTTTGTGCTTCAAGTGACATGGTCGGATGTTTTATTCTGAGACTGAGCGAAGACAGTTAACAGTGGTTCTTGAAAGAAATTAGAGATGCTTCAAAATTTGTAGTTGAATTCTGTGCTCTGGGTAAAGACTAGTTGAATATTTGAAGGTGAGTGAATTGGAGATCCTAAGTTATTTTGCTAACCTTACCACATTAATTGCTCAGAACAATTTCAATCGATTACTACTGTACTTTCTTCTGGAGCTGAATGGTAGCGAGTTAAGAAGTTCTTGTAGTAGAGTTTTTGAAAAAGATCTCACTCGGATAGATTCAAGTTAACTAGCCTTAGTGCTGGATAAAAAAAAATAAGAATAACACCTGCAAAGTTTGTACACTTAAAAAGTGTGTTCCCATACCGGGAGTCGAACCCGGGCCGCCTGGGTGAAAACCAGGAATCCTAACCGCTAGACCATATGGGATTCCACGACTTGACAATTAAAATTATGGTCTAGCATTTAGGATTCCTGGTTTTCACCCAGGCGGCCCGGGTTCGACTCCCGGTATGGGAATTAGCAATTTTTTGTGCTGCAAGTGACATGGTTGGATGTTTTATTCTGAGACTGAGCGAAGACAGTTAACAGTGGTGCTTAAAAGAAATATAAAATGCTTCGAAACTTTTATTTGAATTCTGTGCTCTCAGTAATGACTACTTGAATATTTGAAGATGAGTGAAATGGAGATCCTAAGTTATTTTACTAACCTTACCACATGAATGGTTGAGAAAAATTTCAACCGATTACTTTCTTCCGAAACCGAATCTTATCGCGTCAGGAAGTTCTCGCCAGAATAGTTGGTGAAAAAGAAGCTCTTACTGGGATAGATTCAACTTAACTAGCCTCTGTGATTGATGAAAAAAAAAAAATAGTAAGAAAAACACCTACAAAGTTTGTACTCTTTAAAAGTGAGTTCCCATACCGGGAGTCGAACCCGGGCCGCCTGGGTGAAAACCAGGAATCCTAACCGCTAGACCATATGGGATTGTGTAAAATGTAAATGAACATAAATATAAAGAAAAGAAAGTCAAGGGAGATCAGTGGATACATGTATCAAGAAAATAGCAAAAAAGAAAAAAATGATGAAGATGTCTGTCACAGGATTAATATATTGCTAAGCTTACGATTTCGATGAAGTCAAGACAAAAATAGAGGGTCACTGGACAGAATTATCTCAAACTAGACTTTTTAGACAATAATAGATACAGATAGACACCACAATAAACTACCCTCCATCTTGTACAAGGCTACTCTATTTGCTGCTATTGTTTTCTTTTCGAGTAGTCCCATATGGTCTAGCGGTAAGGATTCCTGGTTTTCACCCAGGCGGCCCGGGTTCGACTCCCGGTATGGGAATTAGCAAATTTTCTATGTTTCAAGTGACATGGTTGCATTTTTTATTCCGATGCGGTGTCGTGCAACACAATAATATTGTGAAATTGAAATATAAAGTTTGATGACTAAACTGTTCTTAACAGTTTCATTTTCTCAGAAACTGCGCAAGGCATTGCTCAGTTTTTAAAATGAATCAAGTCAGCATCGGCTGGGAAGGGAATAGCAGTATGTTTCCATGTCGGGTTTGGTCAGAGCGAGAGATAGAAAAGCAAATTTGGCCAAACTTACTTGCAAGGCTGGTTTTCACTGTCACATAAGTATAACCGTAAGCAAAATACACAGACCTTACCAGTATTATGTTCATAATTAGGGCCTTTTGTTTGGATAATTTTTAAAGAAAAGCTAAAAGGCGCTGGTTATCAGCACTTTTACTGCGTCTGCGTAGTGTTGCTTAACGCAAATGATTAACATTTTGCTAAACATGCGATCTCGATGAACTCAAGACAAAATAGAGAGCCTGTGAACGGAATAATCTTAAACTATACTTTCTAGACAATAATAGACACAGATAAACACCACAATAAACTACCTTCCAGCGCGAAAATATCCCTGTGCAAGGCTACTCTATTTGCTGCTATTGTTTTCTTTTCGAGTAGTCCCATATGGTCTAGCGGTTAGGATTCCTGATTTTCACCCAGGCGGCCCGGGTTCGACTCCCGGTATGGGAATTAGCATTTTTGTGTGTGTTTAAAGTGACATGGTCGGATGTTTTATTCTGAGACTGAGCGAAGACAGTTAACAGTGGTTCTTGAAAGAAATTTGAGATGCTTCGAAATTTTTAGTTGAATTCTGTGCTCTGGGTAAAGACTAGTTGAATATTTGAAGGTGAGTGAATTGGAGATCCTAAGTTATTTTGCTAACCTTACCACATGAATTGTTCAGAACAATTTCAATCGATTACTACTGTACTTTCTTCTGAAACTGAATCGTAGCGAGTTAAGAAGTTCTTGTAGTAGAGTGTTTGAAAAAGAAGATCTCACTCGGATAGATTCAACTTAACTAGCCTTAGTGCTTGATTAAAAAAAGTAAGAATAACACCAGCAAAGTTTGTACACTTAAAAAGAGTGTTCCCATACCGGGAGTCGAACCCGGGCCGCCTGGGTGAAAACCAGGAATCCTAACCGCTAGACCATATGGGATTCCACGTATTGATTATTAAAAATAAGTTAGCAAGTATAAATAACAATGAGAGGAAAGGTAACTGAGATCAGTGGATACATGCTAGAAGAAAATAACAAATAAAAAGATTTCAAACTAGAATTTTTGGATAATAATTGGATCTCTAGGACGCAGTGCTCTAGTGCAAGGTTACTCTAATTGCTGCTGTTTGTTTCTTTTCGTGGTATCCCATATGGTCTAGCGGTTAGGATTCCTGGTTTTCACCCAGGCGGCCCGGGTTCGACTCCCGGTATGGGAATTAGCAATTTTTTGTGCTGCAAGTGACATGGTCGGATGTTTTATTCTGAGACTGAGCGAAGACAGTTAACAGTGGTGCTTAAAAGAAATATAAAATGCTTCGAAACTTTTATTTGAATTCTGTGCTCTCAGTAATGACTACTTGAATATTTGAAGATGAGTGAAATGGAGATCCTAAGTTGTTTTACTAACCTTACCACATGAATGGTTGAGAAAAATTTCAACCGATTACTTTCTTCCGAAACCGAATCTTATCGCGTCAGGAAGTTCTCGCCAGAATAGTTGGTGAAAAAGAAGCTCTTACTGGGATAGATTCAACTTAACTAGCCTCTGTGATTGATGAAAAAAAAAAAATAGTAAGAAAAACACCTACAAAGTTTGTACTCTTTAAAAGTGAGTTCCCATACCGGGAGTCGAACCCGGGCCGCCTGGGTGAAAACCAGGAATCCTAACCGCTAGACCATATGGGATTGTGTAAAATGTAAATGAACATAAATATAAAGAAAAGAAAGTCAAGGGAGATCAGTGGATACATGTATCAAGAAAATAGCAAAAAAGAAAAAAATGATGAATATTCCCATACCGGGTTCGACTCCCGGTATGGGAATTAGCATTTTTGTGTGTGTTTCAAGTGACATGGTCGGATGTTTTATTCTGAGACTGAGCGAAGACAGTTAACAGTGGTTCTTGAAAGAAATTTGAGATGCTTCGAAATTTTTAGTTGAATTCTGTGCTCTGGGTAAAGACTAGTTGAATATTTGAAGGTGAGTGAAATGGAGATCCTAAGTTATTTTGCTAACCTTACCACATGAATTGTTCAGAACAATTTCAATCGATTACTACTGTACTTTCTTCTGAAGCTGAATGGTAGCGAGCTAAGAAGTTCTTGTAGTAGAGTGTTTGAAAAAGAAGATCTCACTCGGATAGATTCAAGTTAACTAGCCTTAGTGCTTGATAAAAAAAAAGTAAGAATAACACCAGCAAAGTTTTTACACTTAAAAGGTGCGTTCCCATACCGGGAGTCGAACCCGGGCCGCCTGGGTGAAAACCAGGAATCCTAACCGCTAGACCATATGGGATTCCACGTGTTAACTATGAAAAATAAGTTAGCAAATATAAATAACAATGAGAGGAAAGGTAACTGAGATCAGTGGATGCATGCTAGAAGAAAATAACAAATAAAAAGATTTCAAACTAGAACTTTTGGATAATAATTGGATCTCTAGGACGCAGTGCTCTAGTGCAAGGTTACTCTAATTGCTGCTGTTTATTTCTTTTCGTGGTATCCCATATGGTCTAGCGGTTAGGATTCCTGGTTTTCACCCAGGTGGCCCGGGTTCGACTCCCGGTTTGAAAATCAGCAATGTTTTTTTGTGCTTCAAGTGACATGATCGGATGTTTTATTCTGAGTCTGAGCGAATAGACAGTTAACAGTGGTGCTTAGCATATCAAACTTACTGCCTCTACAGATTTTCATGACATGTCACGCAGTCTGGGGTGAGTCAAAAACACGCTAATTTTCGAACATTTTCTTCTTTTTCGTGTATTCCATTTGAATTGCTATCTTTCTTACCTTCAGTTTATAAAACTAACATATATAAGTTTTCTATACCACTGCATTTGAAGGCAATCATTAAAACATTTCGTTCGGGTTTTTTAGACTTTTGGTTAGCGATTCAGACATGTCGAAGAGACGTTCATGCCACATGCAAGTACTGGCCGTAGAGTCTTGGGCTAGAACTCTAAGGCGAATGCACAAAACTGGTCCGCGAAATACGAAAAGAGGAATAAATTTGGCGCAATTTGATGTATAATACATGAGGTTTAATTATTGTTTGAGTTCGGGAAATGGGACTCGAAGTTTACGCGCTGGTGATTTTGTCCTCGCTGGCTCTTTTCGCGGTGGCGGTAGGTGCACAAAACGATTTTGGCGAGGAAACAAGTGGTCCAAAAGGGGATAAATTGCCTCGGTTTACGTTCGAAATAAACAAGTAAGTAAAAATGCGTTAATTCAAACCCGTTTCATTTTGTTCATGTTTTGTTTTTTCATCGAAATGATTTTCTTTATTTTTTTTTTTATTTTTTAATCAGCTATCTCGTATATTCCCTGTCGAAGAAGCCTGTTGAGGAACCCAACGACGAAAGTGCCGCACAGTTCCTTCAATAACAAACGCGAAATCACCATTTTCATTGAATATGCGTTCATCCCATTTGACTCCCAGAAAACGGTCTAAGGCCTGGTTTGAATTAATTCGATACACAGTCTTTCCTCGTTCTTTCCGTGATTTCCCAGCTGATGCAAGCCCTCCATCTAACACATCCTGATCAATTCTAATTTCAATGCGAGTTGCTGGATTGTCCTTTCGGCCAGAATACGACTTTCTTTTTATTTCACGAGATAGCTCTGCGTGAAATAATTCCGCACGATCGTCAAAAGAAGGAGCAGAAGGAATAAAAAGAGGTTCCATCCGCTGGAAAAGAATGTCATCAGTACCGCACGACCGCCACTTATCGTACCGCTCACTATAACCAAAATAGTGAATTTTAACCCGCTTTCCGATCTTGTCCACGTCTGTTACAACTACAGGATAAAGTTTACGGTCTGCTTTTACTCGCAGCGTCTTCCTTTGGGGTGATAACTCCTGGAAAACCTCATCTATGTATTATTTCGTTGCATGAGATTCTCTCTTCACTCTCCCTGCCGCCACGTTTACGTATTGTTTACGTATGGAAATTATTCCCCAGGCCCATGGATAAACTAAAGCGCAAGCGCATTACAGACAAATAATGCCCGCGCTAGCCTGGTCGCCAATTACAGCAAATGTTCACGTTCGTGGGCAATAAGTTTGATAAGAGAAATGTGAAATACTTCGAAATTTTTAGTTCAATTCTGTGCTCTGCGTAAATACTAGTTGAATACTTGAAGCTGAGTGAAACGGAGATCCCAAGTTATTTTACTTATGGTAATAGTAATAGGACTATTAATTATCACATGAATGGTTGAGAAAAATTTAAATCGATTACTGCTGTACTTTCTTCTGAAGCTGAATCGCAACACGTTAAGAACTTCTTGTAGTAGAGTTGTTGAAAAAGAAGCTCTCACTCTGATGGATTCAACTTAACTAGCCTTGGTGCTTGATTAAAAAAATATAAAAACACCTGCAAAGTTTGTACACTCAAAAACATGTATTCCCATACCGGGAGTCGAACCTGGGCCGCCTGGGTGAAAACCAGAAATCCTAACCGTTAGACCATATGGGATTCCATGGAAAAGGCCACAAAAAATTAGGGGACATGAATACAAAAAGAAGAAAGTTAATATTATAAAATTATATAATAATATATATAAAATAATATTATAAAATTAAAATATAAAGTTTGATGACTAAACTGTTCTTAACAGTTTCATTTTCTCAGAAACCGCGCAAACCACTGCTTGGTCTTTAAAGTGAATCAACTCAGCATCGGCTTGGAAGGGAATAGCGGTGTGTTTCTATGTCGGGTTTGGACAGAACGAGAGCGAGAACAAATTTGGGTGGAAACACTTTTACTATTGGCCAAACTTACTTGCAAGGCTGGTTTTCACTGGCTATAAGCGTAAGCAAAATTCACAGACCTAACTAGTATTATGTTCATAATTAGGGTCTTTTGTTTGGATAATTTCTAAACAAAAGCTAAAAGGCGCTGGTTATTAGCACTTTTGCTGCGTCTGCGTAGTGTTGCTTAACGCAAATGTGCTAGTGAAAACCAGCCTCAGGTTCCGCCAGTAACCGACAGCTTTATGCAGGGGTTATGGAGACGAGGCAGTACTCCTGGGAATTCTTTTCGTTTTAGAGGAAGAACAACACAATCTACGCTATTTTTGTTTTCCACAGAAGAGCGCTTTGTAACAAATTTAAGCAAGCCACGAGTTTTCAGCTGCTTGGGTTGGTAAAAGTTTTAAATTTATGAATCATTTTCGCGTTACGGAAGACGATTGCAAGCTGGAGTTTTTCACGAAACATTATTTATTTCCAAGAGCGTCAGGCCTCGTCAGGCCTGTATGCCTGTCATCACTACGGTGCATGCTCTTGGCCTCGTGTTGGCGCGGTTTGAACGTTCATTAGGGTTTGAATAGACTTTTCTGCGTTACGTAATCCTTTTGTGTTAGATTTGTATTCGCACGTTTTTCCCTTATATTAGTTCAGAACTTGGCCTTTTTTCGTTCGCTTAAATAAGTTTTAATTTTAATTCTCGATGTGTACGGTAGGGATCGGAAATCGAGGCGTCGTTTTAAAGTTTGGTTCCTGTAATCGTGTGATCAAATTATTGTTTATTTGGTAAACACAGTTAAATGCAGTTTAAATTCCTAATATGAAACAAAATGGCGGCTCGTGATGTTTAAGTTGGCGGCAACGCCGACTCCTCGGATCGCCAGGTTTCGACTCATTCTCCCGGCGTCGCCATTGCCATTATCAAATTACGGTTTTTGTTGATTACAACCTATATCATCAACAGCAACACTTCATTCATACAACGCGAAAAATTCATATTTATTTTTTCCTAGCATGCAACAGTTACAAAGTTACAGCAGATCAGACGTGATGTAACACTAATCCTCGACTGACTCACAGCCGTGTCAAGATCAGTTTGTACGCAGAACTGTTTCATAAGCCACTATCGTTTATCGCATGAAAAACAGCCTAATAGAGCTGTCTATAGGATGGATTTGGGAGTAGGGGCCGAGAACAGCCGACTAATCCCGGCAATTGGTTTAATCTATAAAAAAAATTAGAACCCGATCCTCTGTTGTTTACCTTCTTTATATTAACATTAGTTTAGCCGTCGGTGAACGGGCCGAGAGTTTGTTGAAAATTATAAAAATCTACTCCACGAATTACGTAACAGAACAGCTAACTTCAAAACCTTCTTAAACTGGATGTAACCGAGCATGATCGCTTAAATTTCAAAGAGATACACAATACAAGCACTCTTTTAAGAATGTTAAAGAGTTAAAAATCTTGTATCACTAGCTCGGTAAGATTATAAAGTGATGTCTGAGCCGGACAGGGATTTCTAAGGCCCAGTTCAGACGTCGTGCTTCTGCCGTGCCGGACTAAATTGCAATTTGGTTCAACTTTAGCACGGCAGGAAATCAACGCTGATTCAGACGTCGTGCCAGAGTCGAATCAAATCCAGGGTTTACTGAAACCTCGTAACAATTCTCCTCCTAACTCCCCGAGGGAACGAAATCTCGCCAAAATACATTGACATAATTCATGAATTTAGTTTGGCGCGACAGAAGCGCGACGTTTGAATCGCTGCCGTGCCAGAGTCGTGTAGCAAGGCAGAGCTTGTCGAACTTAATTGTTTGCCGAACTTAATTCAAAAGTTTGATTCAGACGCCGTGCTTCTGCCGTGCTTTTGTCGAACTTAATTCCTGAATTTAGTTCGGCACGGCAGAAGCACGACGTCTGAACTGGGGATAAGACTTGTCTGAAACTGGAAGATGACCCAGCCTGAATTATTTACCTGTAGGTTACAATACAACAAACCTGGAAGGACATCGCTTGTGAAATAGCTTTCATACTCTCTAATCTTCTCGCTAATCCTAAGTCCAGGCAGTTTTGGCGTTAAAAAAAAACAAATGTAATAGCTCGAGCAATGTCCACTGGCCAGGCTAGAAAAGAATTTGAAAAACGTACGTAAGAATTAAAAGACATCTCGTCCTAGATATTCTTTCGACTTTCTGTAAGAAAAAAAACACCCTTAAAACTGTTTTTAAAAAAAACCCTGGAAATTGGCACTGCAAAATATATTTCGCTGAAACTAGTCTCATCAGTTGTACGTCATATTGGATTTCGTAAATCCATCTGAATTTAACACCTGCAATGTTTGTACATTTAAGAAAAATGTATTCCCATACCGGGAGTCGAACCCGGGCCGCCTGGGTGAAAACCAGGAATCCTAACCGCTAGACCATATGGGACAACTGAAACTGTTCCATCTGCAGCGAAAATAATACCCTTGCGCTAGAACAATTCGGTCTGCCGGGAGTCTAGTAAATTGTGGTATCTGTCTATCAACTATTAACTAAAATATCTAGTTTAAAATCTTCGTCATTTTTCTTGTTTTACTTTAATTGTACTGATCTCCCATTCCTTTCTTCTCTTTGTTATCTATGTTCATTATTTTTTGTTCCTTCTCTGTGGAATTCCATATGGTCCAGCGGTTAGGATTCCTGGTTTTCACCCAGGCGGCCCGGGTTCGACTCCCGGTATGGGAATAACTTTCTTTTATGGTTTTTCAAACTCGGCAACAGCTTGACGAATCTTTTAGGTTAAACCTAGTAAGCTGTTTAGGATTATAGTGTTCTTAAATCAGCACTGGATGACTTTCAATTCTTTCTTTGGATCTGGTGACTGAAAATGCGGTATTCTTATTTTGGCCTTCCTATCGGCTGCGATTTTAAAACAAGGTTTACTCGTTCTAACCGAATTTAATTCATAAAGGTAAATCAGAGGTTTCTTACAGTACTGTTCACTGATCGAATCCAGGCGATCTTAACACTGTCGAATACTCAAATTAACCAATCAGGTTTCACAGTAAAATCGTTTGGGCAAGCGAGGGAAAATTTGAGAAACTGAAATCTTGGTTTGCTTTTAACATTATCTCGAGCTTACTTTCCGAAGCTATTTAGCTAAACACAATAAATTCTTATCGCAATAAAAATTTCGAAAATAACAGGAAAATACTAGTTTCCACGGATTTAAGAATTACAGCCCGGTCAGGCGTTAATAAACTGTTGATCAAATTTCAAAATACTTTATCTCTAAAAACAATATCTGTTTCCACATGAATATTTCTCACGAAGATTTATTATTACTGATGAATGATGTCTATTAGCATGTATTAGATTTAAGAAGAAGATCTTTCAGGGTTAAGCAGTTTACGATTTAGAATTCTGAAGATGCCAGACGAAAGCCAAAATTTATCTGACTGCGAGGAAAAAGCGCGCGAAAATTACCAAACACGACAGCTGAATTAAAACAAGACTTCTGATTCGGTAAAACAGGTCACGTGTTAGAAGTTTCCAGATCGTCTCCGATCTCTTTCATATCGTTGTTAATTTTCGCGTGTAATTCTGACGTAAAGACAAAAACCGTTTCTTGATAAAATTTTTCGACTGTCAGAGACCCGACAGCCTAATTTAAACAGTGTCTCCATTACCCGATCATAACACAAAAAATTGTGGTGAACCAACAACGAAAAGCTGTTAAGTCTTCGGTCAGTTTGCTTTTTACTTACATAAATATGGAAAATACCCTATTATTACGACATGAATCAAGGCGAAATATAGTAAAATATTTTAAAACTACGACCTTAGCTACATAGCACATGACAGTTTGTTGTATTCCCAAATTCTCAAACAAGTTGATCAGAATACGGAAGTCTAATTCTGATCGTAATAATCCATTTCTGTTATTATTATTTTTAGTGCGGTGCATATTTTGTGGTTCATGGACTTTTATGAACATGTTTTTACATGACAAAACTGACTATAAATAACGTGACCTTTCCGTATAGAAATCTGGGATTATACAAGTTTTTTCCGGAAACACATGGACGCCTAATTCCTCACTATTTTGGAATACACTTCAATATTATCAAAAATCCACTCAATACTCTTAGGTATTTGTTTATTAAAAAACAGATACACCGAACAACAGAAACGCCTTGTTAGTTTTGGGTGTGAAAAAGTAGAATATAAAAATCCGGTAGGAAATCTGCTAAGCGTTGTAGTGAAAGATATTGGTTTACATTCTCTGTGTATTGAAGAGAAGTGGTCAACAAAACTCTGCCCTGTGTGGTAATATTGAAAATTCCGCACAAAATAGACACAGTCCGCAACAAATGTTGAAATTATCCCTAACAGGCTTTCATCGAGTGCAAAAATTTGTACATCGCCTGAGTCTATCCTGGCTCGAGGCCTTGTACGATGAAATACAAGTTAATTGAAAGGACGAGCAATTCCATTCTTTCCGCTGTCGGTGCGGACACTAATTAAAAGCGAGTAATTGTGATCTATTTACAGCCTACAGCATGAGTGATTTTTGACCAAAATCGATGCGCAATTCATTGGAATTTCCAGCTTTTTCTTATCTCGAAATGAAACAAGTAGATCTTTGCCGGATTTCCTGTGAGGTTGCAAGCGCCACTTAGCATACCGAGAAAATTGGACGCAAAAATGCTTAAAACTGAAAACCGAGAAAAAGGGCAACGAATGACAAAGACAAGTGTTCTGAGTTTTCGTGTTAAGAGTTTGGTTGGATATCACGAATATCTTCGAGGAGGTTCTTTTGCTCCGCGTAAATGGTGCAAAAGAATAATCGCTATAACGATTTGTTAATTTAATAAATAAACACTTACAGCTCTCGGTTTCTTGTTAGTGAGCTATTAATCAATGCCGAGACACCTTATCTGACAGGAAATTCGTCGCTTTATATCTACTGAAGTGCAAAAATACAAAACTCAAGAATTGAAAACGAGCTTTTGCGCAGCTTGAACAGAGCTTTTGCCGGGTCATTGTTTTTTTTTTTTTTTTTTTTTTGTCCCTTGATTTTTCTCTTCGTTGCAAATGGGCCTGACCCCTTTTATATCGTTACTCACAGGTCATAAATTTTCAAAGGGGAAATACTATCTCGATCGGAAAGGTACTGAGACCAAAAATAACAAACAATAAAGATCAAAGTAAGAGAAATTTCTCAAGATTTCATCTCGTGTGAGGAAACGATTCTTCTAAGCTTTGATAGGAAGCGAGCTTTCAGTTTAAGTGCATTTGACTGTGTCATGTTGTGATGGCCAATAAACTCGGCTACTCCTAGAAAGAAAACTCAGTCAATTGTAATTGTTTTGAAGGGCGAGTCTTTGACCTTTCTTACATCGTAATTAAAAGTTGTGATGAGCCTCAAAAATTTTCTCTCTTTTTCAACTCATCGATTCTTCACTTGCGTCCGTCTGTAGTCGGTCATTTTTCAGCGCTGATTGAAAAACCTTGGGGCAACTCCTTCGAGGTGTTTATTTACATCGTGAAACACGCACGCGGCTGAGAAAGTCAGACTGTTCGCGGTGAAACTTTTTTGGCAGGTTATTAATCATGCGTCAACGGGTGATGCCACATATGCAAAGGGCCTGCGCCAAAGAGACTCCATTCGAAACGCGCGACAAAAGATGCCGTTTGTATCATGTGCTGAAATAGACGCGGGCCGCTAGTGGTTTGGCGCCGCCCTATGGCGTTTTCTTCCGCGAGAGGACATTAATCAAATCGCTTGACGGAAATTTATGACTCAATTGCTCGGAGATTTATTGCAGGTTATCGCAACACTTGTTCTTCGTGTTATGTTTCAGCAAGCCCCTGGAAAACGTTTCAATATGGTGAAAATATAAATAAAGTGCTTTAGATTTTGAAATCCAGAGATTAAAGGGCTGGAAATAGTGGCATGCAACGCGTGCAAAATTACATGACTTTATCATCACTTAGATGTACGCTGGTGTATTTAGCGAGTTGATCTGGCTTGATATGTGGATGAAAGTTTCCTAACAAATGCACTGCACCAGAGAACGCCGAGGTCATGAACTCAGCGTGCTACTCGAATCTGATTGGTCGAAATGGGTCACGTGAAGCAGTGAAAAAGTTCTTGCACTAGTCTATTTGTCATAACTCATGTTGTTAAGGGTTAAGATGTCAGGTCCATATAAATCATCTTCGACAAACATGGCCCATCCATCGCTTTATCCCAGCTCGGCAGAGATTTATGCCCAGCAATACACTTCACAGCTGTCCTCACAATTTGAGCGTCAAATCAGTTTGACAGGGAATTATTTTCCCTTCTTGGACGTTACAACCCGAAGATCGGGTATTCAGAGTTCTAACTGCGCGCCATCACGGCAGAGCAGTAGTGCGGGAGATGCAAGGGCTTCCATGTCTCATCACACAACACCGATTCCAGACTATCTCCTTCAGCCAATTTATCCGTGGATGAAATCGAAGAAAGGCGGCAAGTCAGAGTTTGGATTTGGTATGTCACCTTTCTGAGAAAAACTGATAACCTTCCCTTTTTTCGGACAGCCTGTCCGTGGCTCTTTAGCGCGGGACTTAATCTCGAGTTTTGCTGCGGGTTGGAAACCAGCGGAACAAACTAATCCCTCTTTTCCTTTAGTCAATGGTCGCACGGTGGATAAATGGTTTAAACTGCAAATAATGAGTGACATTTTCGAGATTCTAAAATTATGCTCCGTTCGTCTGTTATTGAGGAGTATCTTTTCTGTCAGTAATAGGGCGGAGGTTTGAAGAGTACGTTGTCTTCTCTGGTGATTAATGAAGTTCGTCTTTAGAATTTCGTTGCTTAGCGAGTGGGTAGATAGTAACGAAAGATTAAATGTTGACATTCTATCGCAACATGCAACGCAAGAGCGTGTTTGCAAACATCTAGTTGACATTGTTTCGCGAATGAAACGTTTTCATTGGCGAGAAGGATTGTTTAAATTTGGAACATTGCACCAATTGAATAACAAAGGCCACCATTACAACTGAAGTGGAATCGATTTTGACCACGAAAACAAAACTTGAACTTTGCCCAAATAAGAGGGGAAGCAATTAATAACAAAGTAAGAAACGCGAAAGCTCGATTCTTCGTTTAGGTCATTCTTTTTCAAAGTGGAAAGTTTCTTTGTTGAACCTAGATCGCGCGAGGGTGTCTGCGCAGTTATTCAGTTACTAGACATGTTTTAGTTAGAGATCATGCCCTTTCGTGTATGATATAAATTATCTTTACTATCAGAAATTTGCTGTTTTAAGGCGCGATGTAATGGTTTCTTTGCTTTTTACTTGCAGGACAGAGGCAAGCGAAGCGGCATAGAACGAGCTACACCAACAAGCAGCTGTTAGAGTTGGAGAAAGAATTTCATTTCAACAAATATCTATGCAGTTCTAGAAGAAGCGAGATCGCCAAGACACTAAGTCTGTCTGAGAGGCAAGTCAAAATCTGGTTCCAAAACCGTCGAATGAAATGGAAGAAAGACGACAAAGTCAACGATTCATCATCAGGAAAAACTAAAGAACATTTAAACGATACACAAGGATCACAACGACACTACATGTCATGTTCCCCTCTCTGCCATTCTCCGCCCGTTCACCAAGCCTGCCAAGCGGACAACTTTCACTTGTAGGAAGAACCTAAAACAACAACAAGATGACAAGGAATCTCGCTTAAATTCGAGGGTCAATCAGTTCCCTGGACTCGCTGCGGTACGTTAATTGTCGTAACCTCGTGAATCAGAGCGTTATTTAATGGAAGGAACTCTTGTTAGTAAAGATCAGTGCTTTCCGCCTTCACACATTTGTAATCCAGTGTTAATCCTTCTGAAAAAGCCAATCGACACCAAATTTCCTTTCTCTTTGTTAAAGGTGTGAATGTTGTTGAGAAGAGCTTTTATACCGAGAGTTCCTGATCTAAGACATTTATTTATTGAACGTAATTTTTGCTCGTTGCCTTCGCGCATCGTGGAATTTGTACAAATATTCAATCTATACCTTACAATAAACACTTAGATTAAAACAGCCAGTTCCCCTGTGACCGTAAATCACTGCAAACGTATTTTGTTTCGCTAAGACAGCTAGTGCGACTCCTTCAGCTTTTTAAAGAGATTCTGACAGCTTAGAAAATTGCACCTTGGTCTTCCCGCTATCTTGTTAGTGGCATTCTTTTATACCACCAGCCAAGATGGCGCGAAGTTCGCTCTTCAAGGACATTCTGGCGTTCTGTTCTTATAGCCTTTAGAAAATTACTCTATCAATTACGTTCCACTAAGATTTAGCGACATGTATTGTTGCGTTAGAAATAAACTATATTTTTCATAATTTTCGCTGTGTTGATTGTGTTCTGTTTTTGTATCAACCGAGCACGAGGTCAGTAGAAGTATGTTTCATTTTGGGAGCGATCTTTGTAGTTGCACATGTCTATTGATTACAAAGCATCTTTATCAGTGTTAAGAACCCTAAATCATTGTTGCCACTAAGCAGGGAGGCAAGGAATAGATTCCTTGTCTAAAATTAAGATTTTTTTCAGCTAAGTTAAACACGAGGCAAAGTCCTTTTCGATGTCATTTCTTCGCAATTGGCATTTTATTCCTGCGGTAAGCGCTCATCTGTGGCTCCTTCTTTACGCTGTCCGCCGAAAATCAGGATTTTTACTTCTGCACTTTATAACACTGACAACATTTTTGACTAGCAACAATGAATTAGGAACGCCTGCGTGATCATAAAAAACGGGCCATTAATTTTCATTACCGAATCCTCGACATTCCTGTTTCTATATTTGCCACTGGCATTTAGTTTTGTGGGCTGTTTCCGCTGATCTTTTAGTAATAATTTCCTTAAAGATTTTAGTATCAAAATCCAAATTAAATGCCTTTTACGTTTAAAGACACTCGTCTGAGATGTGTCAAAACTAATAAATCACTGAAAGTAGCTTGGCGGCCATCTTGTCGGAATGTCCACTGGTGCAGACGAAACAAGCACGCTCAGTTCATCTCATGCCAAATATCACGATTATTTACACAAGATAAGAATTAAATGAAATTTAGAACATTTTTCTTGGGATGGTGGGAGACATACAGAATAAACTTGAAGTTTTTAGAGCAAGCACATGCTTGCGATTCAGCCATTTATGCTTACCTCACTCGATAACTCACAACTCAGTTACACAAACACTTTTAACTAAACCATCTTTATTTCATTCTCAAAGGTTCAAATGTTTTACTTTACAAGTGGAAACTACAGTCATTATCCTATGCTAACTGTTAAAATAATTCAATGTGCAGTCGAATGCATTGTGTGATTGCCCGCAGACTTAAAGATTATTCTTGGCCTGCGAAAATAGGTCATAAATCAAAACTTTCTGTCAATGTCTAGCAGATAAACTAATGTACCTAAAATTATATTCTACCACTTTTGCTAGAAACTATTTTCAATATAAGATTTATGTAGGTCTTGATAGGCAAAGAAATATTACCAAAAGTAAATTCTAGAAGTATTTTTTGCCGAAGTTATTCTGTCTGAGCGTCAGGTTTTCCATTCCTGACGCGGGTGCAAGAAGCGAAATAATTTGTTCTCGTGTTTCAAAAGATGTCCTGAAATGCGCAACATAATGTCTTAAAACTGATGAAACTTTGAAAATTAACTGCAGGAAAAGCAAAGGCATTTCCTAATTTAATAAATGGTAATTCATATAAGTCAAAAGCATTTCAATCTAAAACACAAAGGTTAATTAGCGCCCATTTGAAGAACATGCCATGAGTGACAATTCTCGGTTGGTTTATATACGCCGTATTAAATTTAGTTTGTTACTATCACGGTAACGAACAAAATCTTCATATTTGAAGTTTCCAGCGAAAGAAATTGCTAAAACGCAACGCACGAAATAGGTATGTTTAATAAACTTAAATAATTATTCAGAAAATAATATTCACGAGTAGATCTTCGCGCACCAGTTTTCAATTCGATGTAACGTTTGGAATCAAACAAGACGAAGCTCGAAGCAACAACAACAATGGCCATTTTTAAAATTGAAAAAAGGTAATACTGCATTAATAAGTCGTTTTGGTTAGTTATTATAATGCAGGCATTTCTTCAGTGAACATTGCAATCATAGCCACCTTGTGATTTACATCATGTTATCTGAGAGTTACACACGTCTGTGAAATACAGTTGCTGATTTTCATGAAAGATTCTTTCCCGTTCCTTGTATTTGAAGCAGTTTCTTTCTGAATGCGATGATTTGTTATAGTCATGATAAATTAGCAACAATAACGTAGAGGGCTTAAACATTTAGTCCAAAAAGCTTAAATAAACAATTTAGGCGACCTATCTACAATACAAAAGAAAACTGATAAAACATAGTCCACTGAAGATTCGTACCCTAAGAACAGTTTCTAGAGTCATAATGGTTCCTAATCGAAACTGGTCGTCCCAATCGAGCAAGTATTCTGAAACTTTCGAGCAAAATAAAGATGTGCGGGATAGACTGGACGAAACTCAAATCATGATCAGTTGAGATTACCCCAGAAGCTGTATAGTTCCCTAAACAATCCCCAGCCAGGAATAAACAAACACCTATCACAAATAACTGTAGAAGCTCATTTCTTTCCTCGAGAGCTACACTCCAATATCATCTTAATGGGCTTAATAGTGGTCTGAAATTAAAATAAACGACTTTCTTACTTGCTTGCCCCCGCATGCACGGCGACGAAGGTTTTGCTTTCGGGCTCTCTGCGTGTAGGAAATGAAAACAGTTGAACCTACGTTCAATTCAAGGACTCCATTTTGAAAAATTCAATGCGGTTTGCATCAGTCTCGGAGGCCCTAATTCCTTTCTTTGAAAGTGGGATATTTCTTAACTTGTTTAGTGGAACTAAACAAAAGCGAACAAAGCTAAATTTTGCAAAGAGGCTGTCTGCTTTGCAGAGATAAAGCAGCAAGCAATTTCACATAAAAGAAAACCGAGAAATCATAAATCATTTGAACGTCAATTTTAATGGAGCTGTGTTTATTCCGGGCACAAATTTGGCAATTCCACTTGACGGGAGACAAAACACTTTCCTGAAGGCAAATCGAGCTATTAACAATTATAACCGAGCAATGAACTTCAAAAGAATATACAACTATATTTCCTATGTATATACATAGATTTGCTTCGATTCTGTAACACTGAGTGAATCGATTGTTATCTCTTTCAAGCCGTCCGACGTCACTTTCTGGGACGCTAAGTCACGTGACTCAAAAAAGGCCTCGACTCAGCATAACTGATTGCTATAACCGTGGTTTAGGAAACTTGACAGCTGAAAACAAAAACGTGTATTCTACGACCATCGGAGAATTCTGTACCTTTCGTCTAGGTGCAGAAACAGAATGGTGGGTTAACTCTGTAATTTTTTAAGAGGTTCGTGGCAAATTAAATGGGATATTAACGTACACAACCTGGAAAATTGCACAATAAAGTTGACGGTCCATTTTTCATGTCAGAGATAAGCCATCCCGACGCCTTATCGGTATTTTCATCAGTTTGAGCTCGAGATGCAAGACATGCCTGTCTGTAATGTGTTTTTTAATCTTTTCTTCATTAGAGTCATGCATGCAACTTGGTCTGTGTTGAAACAAGCCCGCATTTATACGAGAGATACTGAGTAGCGCTTTCATGCTTTTAGGTTATTTTTTTTTTAAAGGTGAACTTTTACAAGATTGTATAAAATGCTCATTGGTGTACAGGGAAGCTTAAGTACAACAATAATCTTCTTGTTCTCTTTCTGTTTCAAATGTTTACCGCCGACCGTGCCAGAACCTACGTCTAGTTTATGTTTTTTTAGACTAAAAATGTTACAATTCAATTTTTGTTGGTGCTGGACTTTTCGTCGAAATGTTAGTTTCCAGTAATGCAGACTGCAGTCATTGAATGGAAAATCTATCAACGAGCTTCACAGAAGATTTTCCAGGCTTATCATTTCCTGTGCATGGAGACTTAAAGATAATTTTCACAAAAGTTACATCTTGAGATAATATATAGCTAATCTAGAGAAGGCTCCACGAAACGTTTTTAAAGTAAAATCGTAAATTTTGTGGTCTCTTGAAGCTTGACAATTGTTGAGCCAGGGTTTTTACACTAGAAAAGAGTCGTTGTCGTCTTCTAAAGTAGGAACGACAATCGAATACCGTTAGTTTTGGTTGAATAAGCCAATTTATGTCTGTGGAACAGTCCGGAACTGTTGCGTTACACCAGAGGAGTGTTTTGGCTCCTTGTTGTCTCCAGATCAAAAGCTGATTAATCTAATAAATACCTGATTAATTATACTCTTTTATGGAGGTGTCAAAGCATGTCTCGCGGAGGAGAGTCAAGAAGTTCAATCAAAACAAACAAGACTCCAACATAGAAACTTCCTATCACAAATAAACCAAAACTTGTCCTCTTTCTCTGTGTTAGCCCATATGGCCCTCCCGCGGAAATTTTAAACTTATGTGAGTTTTTAGAGTTATTAGAAGAACCTGTATTATAATAACGGTAAATCCATTTTTGTACAGAAACAAAAATTGAAAAGTCCACCGGTTATTTTGTTGGAATTTCATTTAAGGAACGAAAAGTAAGGTCTTCTTGCCGCAGAGAAAACAAAATTTTCACTGTCAAATTTGGTTTATACTTATCACATAGATTTTTCCGTTTATAGAGGGAGAAACGTGTTTCGATAATGACGATAATGACGTGTGGTAATTGAACTTGCTACGGAATTTACGCGCCAAAATGTACACAGCAACCGACTCGCTCCAGTCTTTTGTGTCGCAACGTCGGATTCAAAATGGCGGATTCAAAATGGCGGCGCTTGTTCTGACAACCCTAATAATTTAGACAAATCAAAACAAATTTGATCTCATTGCTTAGGTCAAGATGATTAGATGATATCGTCATATCTTTTTGTAAAACTCAGAGGTATCCTTGGGGATCAGAAAATGTTTCATGATTTAAAGTCACTCAGTTTTTTTTAAGCCAACTGACACCATTTAATAAATAAAACCATTATATCCTTCTTTGAGAATTTATGTAAAATTGATCAAAAAACTTCATGACAGTTACAAGAGCCTTTAAGTTTAGCTTAGCCGAGTCTGAACAGGAGAAAGAAAACCAACTGATGAGTAATTGACGTGATTGTATTAATCAGGTGAGTCAGCTAATCTCCTCTATAACTACAAACGGAGTGGTCGACTTTGAAACTTATTTTCATCATCTTTTCATCGCTTTAAGCGGCTTTCGGTCGACTACAGATTAGAAATGAGAACGTAATGTTAATAGATCCTTGAGCTTCAGTTTTTTGCGAAAAACTCAAACAAGTCAGCTGATCTTCCTTCGGCTACGAACTGAGTCAAAGACTTAAAAACTTATTTTCATTATCCGGTAATTTATCTGTTTTAAGCGGCTTTCGGTCGACAAAATATCAGAAATGAGGACGTAAATGTTGATAGAACTACCCCGGGCATCAGTTTTCTGTGCAAAACTCAAACAGCATCCTTGACTATCAAGCCTACATGAGCTAGAATGTGACCAAACTTAAGTCTGGTTTCGAGTGACTACTAAACTCCCTCATTTCTGTCTATGTAAATAACAAAGTACAAAATTTTTGTTTCTTCTGAATCCTTCAGATATGCATTTACTTTTTCTACGGTAAAATTTCATAACAAAACCTGCTGAGTGACTTTTTCTCGAAAACTAGACTCACGCAGAGTTCCTGTTGACATGCACTGCCAGACAAATGTGGTTTTAACTTGCTCTCCTGCCAAGTACGGATTCAAAACCACAGTTTCCTGTTCTGAAATCAAAAAGAAAAGACAGCGATTAGCAGTGAATGTCAGAATTTCGTTTACACGATCAGTCTGAAACATTTCGAGACTGCGACGAGCATATGAAGTGAATGCAATGCAATGAAACTGAGAAATTCGGGAACAATTCAGTAAAACAAGTCATTTCATAAATTGAAACAGCCGCGACAAGTAACGCAAACTGAACCATAGATCGTAGTTAATAGAGGAGACTACTACTAACTACTAACTATGTTCTGATTTAGAGAATGTTCGCATAGCAACGGGTGACTGGCTACGTGGAGTTTTTTCTCGTCATTTTATTGACAAATGGGACAAATCTTCGTGTTCCCCCTTGGATGTTTTCTGTTCGAGTTTACTCGTCGAACTCTGGTTAGAGAATGTTTCAAGGAATGGAAGGCAATGTTTTTGAAAATTGAAGACGAACCATGTTCGGGTCTAAGTTTGATAGTTATAGATCATGGTGGCATTGGTATAGACACACAGGTTAACTTGTACATGTATACGCAACTGTTTTGTAACAAGAGAAGATCTTAATTAGAGTTCGAAAGTTCAGAATTATCCAGCAGGTTTGATACACATCGAGGAGGCAAATGGTCGGTCATGAAATCATAAATATCAAAACTGATCCTATTATTCCTAACACAACGAGTATGAAGTTATTAGAGATTATGTTATGTTGTAATACATAGCAAGACGTAGAGCGCAATACCGTCTTCCGATACGTATAGCGACTGAATAAACCGTTGTTGAATCGGCCATTTCTAAATTGACATATGTACATTGGCAGGACTCGGACATAATGAAATGAGCGCTTACTGTAGATTTATGAATGCAACTAAATAAAGAGAGACTAAAAGTGTGTCGAAAGAAGAGCACACACATTCCACTTCATTCATGATGCTCCCTGTACGTGAGGTACTTCGACAAACTCAAATTGGCGACGTAGCTATCGAACAAGACTGTGCAATCAAAGTCGATGGTTTGGGGAAGTCTTGATACTCCAGGTAAAGAGCGATTTAAGTTTTATAAACAATAATAACTAGAAATAAAGATCTTAAAAAAAAAAAAAAATGGAGATAAAGTGAGTACTTTCAACTGACATCTTCCTTAAAGATGTGAAATTAGCTACAACACAAGGTACATGCATAAGGGGCATCCAAGGATTCAAAAAGGTTTTACGAACCAAGCACATTGATTTTGCTTTATATTCTGATCCGAATTACACATGATCAAGCTGGATTACAAAATAGGCAATCGTTTTATTGAGAGATATCCATTCTATGTGTGCCTACCTTCATTACGGTCATGAACTTTTCTCAAGGTGTTCCTGTACAAGCCACGAGGTTGGCGTTAGCATTGACAAGAATCCGTTCACACGCTGAACGTAACAATAATCCCAGATTGTGGCCCTGGTCCTCTCATACCCAAAGGCTAAATACTGCAATTTAAACTTTCTCTTTGAGTTCTCGACATGGAGGCGTGTGCATCAACAATTTTAATCGACGTTATAGCGTAGGTTCGGCTGAAAAATACCACCACTGTCTGTTGAGACAATGGTTTTGTGGCATTTGTCATGCGCGGTTGATGCCATCCCATTGGGGGCACATGTATTTTTCATGCGCACATGACACAGTACAGGAAATTCATCTGTAACTTAATAGGAAGTGTTAGGCGTGGAAACTCTGTTATGTCAAGATGCAAGTCCAAGTCCATCTTATTAAACAATTACGATGCAGAAGCCACTACTATATTTCTGTGTGCCAATTGAAAGACAGGGATTGGTGAACTGGCACTGACAGACACCATAGATTACACTGGTTGGAATCAAACAATAAATGATATCTTAACAGCCTTATTTTATTCATTTTCATCTCGATTTTAGCTTGGCGGATGTATATAGATTGACTAGTTCATTAATGAAGGTTCAAGATTTATACATTCCTCAAGTTCCTAAAATCATGATTTCCAGTTTGATGGAAAGGAATTACAATGATCTGTCAGCAATCTAAACCTCCTCTTGAGGCACACCTCTTTACACTACATTTATCAGTGTTAGTTTTCTTCAAGAAAGCCTTGTTAGCGAGCTTGTTATCGAGTTTGTTCGGTTCTTTGCGTTATTAATCATTCCATTCTCGCAATCATCAGAATTATATAAAGTTTTTTGGCGATGTGAGCTGTAACAGTGATAGCAAAGAAGGGACAAAAGAGTTTGACCCCATGAACGACTCGAATAGTTCAGTGACATACATGATACTTGCTATCTGTTTCTATGTCTTCAATTCTCGTTGGGCCGGAACAGAAACCTCACGGATGATATGACGTGAAAAAATGACCCCGGTTGTGTTGTCTAAAAATCGTCATGTATGAGGCAGACGAACGAACAATTTGCCTCGCAATTGCGTTCATTTGGCATTTTCAATTCTTAGCTGTCGCAGTTCTGACCTAACAGTTGCAAGTGACTACATGAAAAAGAGGACGTACCGCTATCCCTGGACATTTCTTTCCTTGCAAATAACGGCTAAATCAGTTGAAGTTGTCAAATCCCATCTTCACCACTTCTTTATGCTACAAAGATGGAGCAGAAAAAATATACGTTGAAAACATCTACCGTGACCCAAAACAGCTTTAATCAAAGTAAGGCCGATTCTCGTGATAAAGCTTGCGTTGACACTAATTGAATTCCTAGACAATATCAATTAACAACGCTTCCGCCGGTTAAGAGCATGTAAAACCTAACAATAAGAAAAGGATAAGGGTCAAATTCTAGTGGAAAATAGAAACTAACAGTTCTATTTCCAGATGAAATGCACGAAAGAGCACGGAAGCAGGCTTTCACTGCAGACTGTAAAGTTTACCATTAAAACATGAAACAAACCACAGTCTTGCTGAGTCAAAAGGTGTTGTATCTGAGAGCGTTAACTACGTGTGAAGGACGCTAAAATGGTAAAATAATTATCTCCCATGCAGCTAATACAAATATTGATGATTTTTATTTGATATATGTGATTAAAAATTTCAACTGAGGTTAATAGGCTAGTCTAAAACGCCAGACTGATTTCTCAGAGTGGGCAATGTTCCAAGCACGAAACGACCTGCTACTGCTATACCGCACCAACGTTGCGTAGGAATCATGCAAGACTAAAAACGGGACAGCTCGGTTTACTTGAGGATTCAACGAGTTTAGATTAAATCTAATTCAATCAAGATAATTTTCGAGATAACACAAAAATATCGAGACCTTTGTACCGTGCATGAGAAGAATTTCCACTTCGGATTAACTTTAAAACGTTCCTTCTCTTCTGTAGACAACTTCGGACAGTATTAAATCCAGCACGCTGATTTCTAATGTCTTGGAAGTGTTGACACTTATTAAAATCACCGACAATCAAAGCATTTAGCTTTCAGTTGGCAACTAAAGAAACAAAGGTGGCCAAACTACCAGGCGACATCACTGAAATCTCGCGAGATCAAAAGCACCTCATCCGAAGCCAGATTTTCTTACAACCATCAGAAGAAGTCGACTTATTTTCTCTCCTGATTCGATTTGAATAGATTCCGTTTTCCCTAATTCATAATGAAACAACAATGAAGACCTTCTATGGCGACTTCAAGTTGAAATCTATGCAAATCCTCTATGCACATCTTGAAATTGTTGTTTGATTTCATGTTTTTCAAGTCAGGCTTGTTAGGGTTCCCTTTCGATCCCTTGTTTCTTGTCAGTCTGTGGTAACATTCTCATCAGCTACTTTAAAATCCTTAGTGATGACCTGTGTTCAATGAAATATTTGCTTTTCTGAGCAACATCCTCTCTAATCGATAAAACAGATTATCATTCCTGTAGAAAACCTGTTGCGAGGAAAAAACTCAGATAAAAAAGCATGCGATTTTAGCTCAAAACCGTGTGGTGTGCCAAATGGTTGTTGACGTTAATTAAATTACATTCTAAAACAAACCTGATGTGAAGTTGTTGTATTTGAAAGCTCTGATAACAACACGATTTCTTGGATTATGCGAAGAGTTTCTCGGCCATGAAAAAGTTGGCAGAAAGATGAGTTCGCTCTCCAGCTTACACGAGATTTGACTTGCAGCTTGAGTGAAACTTGGTTTTATGGAATATTGATCCGACTTAACCCCCGGGGGTGTTTTGATTTGATTACGGGATTAGCACCAAATCGCATTACAAGCTGCACTGTCATGATCACAACATCCACCAAATGTTGTAAATCACAGTTGATTATTTGTTTATATTAGCCCGTAGTTTGAAACTTCATATGGTGGAATATTTTCGTAAAATAGTGATTGTTTTTCCGTAAAATTCTTTGTGTCTTTATTAACCAGTTCTACAGTGGGTGTGGTTAGCAAAAGACACTCAAACCAAATTGCAAGAAATAATATTCAAAAAATTATTTCTTCCGGCCTACGATACTAGAGATCGGTAAAAACCTGCCGTTTATCCCCGAGCTTTAAATAATTGACACTCTGTATCCTACTCAACGTGTATACGAACTTTTTAATTCTGGCTTATTCAAAGATCCGACCATCTCATCAACGAACATAGTTCTCGGTAATATTTCAGTCCTAACAAATACGTTTTGATCGTAAACTGTGTTTTCATCCAACGATGTATTTTAAAGAAATGTCATTTTATCCTCCACCTAGTTTGAATTTTTAATGCATTGTAATTTTGATGCAATTTTATGCGCAACTGAGCTTCGCATGGAAGTCTGTGCGTTTTAAATTTTAATTAGTCTTGCTATTTTAAAATTTGTACAAACAAGTGCAACAATAGCTACAGTGGAATCTCGGTTTTTCGAACCTCCAAGGGAAACGAAAATTGGTTCGGAAAATCGGAGAGTTCGAGAAATCGGGGATAAAATTACAGTGTTCGACTGGGACAGAGGAGAGGAACACGACTTTTGGTTCGAGTTATCGGGAGGTTAGAAAAATTGAGGGTTCCAGAAATCGGGATTCCACCGTATAACCAGGGAAGAAATAACTGTGAATCGTTACGTGTTTACCAAAATCATCGGATTAGGTATCAACAGGTAATGTTGGTTGAGATAGAACATTGAGACTTTGCTACTGCAAAGCAGAGCCTTCTACATTTTGATGATCTCAATTTTCATAGCGACCTGGAACTAGAAAACCATGATTCTTTACACTGATTTAGTCTAACTTCCCAAATGTACATTTTCATAGAGTTTGCATGTTTGGTTATCACAAAATCAGACCTCTTGTAGATTTGCTGAACCACACAGAGAGTTGATGACATTATCGAAGGAAAGCGGCAAAACAGCAAAAACGCGGGGAATGGAGAAATAAACGAGTTAAAAACCTGTGAACTGTCAACAAAGAAATGCACGCGGCAGAAATCTGTGGAGGGGTGAATATAGACTGTCAAATGGATATTTCTCAGATAAACGTGCAGATAAACAATCTGCAATAACCGGCGAGCTAAAACATGTGTGGCTTCCCGATGATAGCTGACAGAAAAAAAATTCCGCTACAGTAGCTGGGTGTGTAGCCACGTTTTGTACTGATAAGGATGAACTGAGTGGGCTGAGCAAACCAGAAACGCAAGAGAAGAACAAATTAAGCAACTGTGATTTAGGTCCCATCCATACGTATACGTTTCCGTCTCCAAATGAATATTTTTACGTCTTTCTTCCACAATTTAAAACGTCATAAAGATATAAGTCAACTCTCATTCGAAGTTTGGATTTTCACTTTCAATTCAAAGTTTCCCTAGCCATCGATACGACCATGAATGTCACCATGAATCAATGGTTATTCACGGCAAAGTTGCATGGGTGTAAGATTCCCATATGGTCTAGCGGTTAGGATTCCTGGTTTTCACCCAGGTGGCCCGGGTTCGACTCCCGGTATGGGAACACATTTTTTGTGGGCAAACTTTGCAGGTGTTTTATATTTTCATCAAGCACTTAGGCCAGTTAAGTTGAATCTATCAAAGTGAGATCTTTTTCAACAACTCTACTACGAGAACTTTCTAATTAACGCGTTACGATTCAGCTTAGAAGAAAGTACAGTAGTAATCGATTAAACTTTTCTCAACCATTCATGTGGTTAGGTTAGCAAAATAACTTAGGATCTCCATTTCACTCACCTTCAAATATTCAACTAGTCTTTACACAGAGCACAGAATTCAACTAAAATTTCTCTTAAGAACCACTGTTAACTGTCTTCGCTCAGTCTCAGAATAAAACATCCGACCATGTTACTTGAAGCAAAACAATTTGCTAACAGGAGAATCTTTGTTTACAATTTTTGCCTCATTACCATAAGCGATACAGTTTCTGATGGAGCTACAAAGAGATTAATACTGAATATTGAAAGGGCACAGCACGATTAACTGTCCCAAGAAATTTGAGCGCGATGTATTGAATACTTTTTGTGCGACGATGGTTTAAAAGCTCAAAATTTTACAAAGAATGTATGAGCTCATTAGCGCTTTTGCCACACAGAAATTTTGATGTTTTTGAAAGCCTATTTCTCCTCGAATATTACATCCAAAGAGCCAAAAAACTCGCCACTTACTAAGTTTTACAAGCTCTTTAAGTGTTTCTAGTAAAATCGTGTCTAGCGTGATGCCTTCTTTGCGCAAAGTTAGCTAAAGTTGTATGTTAATGAGGAAAATGTAAACAATGACGTCAGCAAAGATTTGCCTATTCCCATACCGGGAGTCGAACCCGGGCCGCCTGGGTGAAAACCAGGAATCCTAACCGCTAGACCCTATGGGATTCCATGGAGAAGGGCACAAAAAAAATAGTAAAAATAGATAACAAAGAGAAGAAAGGAATGGGGGATCAGTACAATTGAAGTAAAAAAAAGAAAAGAAAAATGATGAAGATTTAAAACTAGATTTTTTAGCCAATAGTAATAGACAGACACCACTATAGCCGAGACTCTCGGCAGACCGAAGTGCTCTAGTGTAACGGTATTCCATTTGTTGCTATTCTTTGCTTGTCTAGTTGTCCCATATGGTCTAGCGGTTAGGATTCCTGGTTTTCACCCAGGCGGCCTGGGTTCGACTCCCGGTATGGGAATGACCTGCCTTATTTTTCCTAGCAATATGATGAGCTTTTTTTCTGATGCAATGCGATTAAGAGAAGATGCGATTCAGTAACGTTCTGAAAGTGCATTCAGTCAAAACCCTCATGACCGTGAATCGCTCAAAGCAGAGCTGTTATAACGAATTTTGGGATTCAACTCAGTGATGGATAGACTATTAGAGTTTTTGTCTCCTGGAAAGTAAGATGCTTGGCTGTTTTATAAGTAAAACGACTACTTGCCTAGCAGTTTACAGACCTCGCGCGGCTGAAGTTTCCGTTATTATTATTATTATTATTATTATTATTATTATTATTATTATTATTATTATTATTGGGCGCCTAATTAATTGTTATTGACTAGAAGTGATTACCTCTGCCCCAGTTTCCTCTTGGCTATCAACATACACTTGCTCACCAGAAAGTCGCGAGAAGATCATATCAACTAAAGAACCCTCTGTGCGGATACTGAACTTATCTAATAATATACGCAAGCTTATATGAGACAATAAATAATTTTCGCAAGCACCATTTATACCATTTAATAATTCAAACTGTATTTCTGCCAAAAAAATTAATTTACAACTTTCTAATTGGGTTAAATGTTAAGGGTAATTAAATATCTGGGCCGGGTTGTTCAAAGCCCGATTAAGCCAACCCAGGATTAGTGAGAATTTTGATCAGTTTCAACTTTGTAACTTTTCGGTGAGGTTTTCTGTTTATATTATTTGTCTTTCAGATTTGAGTGTTAATAATCTTAAACTGCACGATACATAAGCAATTGAAAACAATTTTATACAAGAAAAATTGATACTTTGGTTAACTTTTAATCCTGGGTTAGCGTTAACCGGCTTTCGAACAACCCGGCCCTGGGGCCTGTTTCTCGAAAGCCCCGGAAAGTTTTCGGGCCCGAAAAGCCATTTTTAATCAATCGGTATTTAAAGACAGAGAGGATTACGCGCCTGAAACTTCTTGTACGAAATGGAACCTCTGTTTATACTAAGAATATGTGAAAATAACAGCACTGTAATCATTAGATTCGAGATTTTGGTATGGCTTTCCGGTTGCGAAAACTTTTCGGGACCTTCGAGAAACGGGCCCCAGCTGGACCGTGGGAAAATGCCGGCGTTTAAGGTCATTCCGCTGAAATAGAACCTGCCCTGAGATTTTTGTGAAACTTTACCTATCGATTGTTTACATTATAGGAACTTAAATTTTGAAATAAAAATGAGGGGTCCCCATGTTCGTTTAGGAGCAAAAGCACCTTGTATATTGACGATTTACCTCTATGGCGAGGTCCAGCTGTAAAGAAAAAGCCGCCATTTTGTAATGCGCGCGCGCTAATCAAGCGTGAAATTATGCGCAGAAGGGATGCGCAATGCAATACTGGGGAACAACCTTAAGTACATTGCCAGGAAAGTTTGTAGACGAAAATTCGTGTTTTAGTTTTAAATACAAAACTCTGAGTATAAAGCAACTTAAACTTTAACAATCTTGAGCACGGTTCCTATATGGTCTGGAGGTTGGAATCCCCGCTTTTTATTCAGGCGGCCCAGGATCAAATCCCAGAATTGTAGATTTTTTACTTCATGATGTAGAAATCCAAGAACAAAATGCAAAAAGTCTTAATTTTGTAGAGCAAATGAAGACAAAATCATAAATGTGTACACCCTGGGTGCCAGAGGATTATTTGTTTTCGTGGTGAAGCCGCTACGAAAAGACCCTCTGGCACCCAGGGTAAAGTTTGTACGATGAGGAAATGTTTTGACCGACATTTTCGTGAAGTTTCCACAAAAGCAATTAGTTCTTGTTGTTCTTCCTGCTCTGAGCAATATCAGAATAATGTCTCCTTGCTGAAAAAAAATGTCGCATTGTCATTGACCGAAAACGGGAGGGAAGATGTGGCTATATCTCGTTCTAGGAATTGAAACAAATGGAATAAGTGTTCGACGTAGCTTCGATGGCTGCGATTGTCGAGACAGAACTATCCATAACCCTAACTGACCTTAGCCCAAAGCTCCTGACTGGTTGATTGCGAGCATGAAACTAATCACAAAGTACATGGCGAAATTGAAGTTCAAAAGTTCAACTCTATTCTCATTCCTATTTATTATTTTTATTTGACTAATGTTTTGAACATTGAGTTATCTAGCATAGTCATTTTAAGAAACGCTACGTAAGTTTAGTGACCATGAAGCATTTACTCGACTACATGTGCTTGCATGTTGAAGTTTTCGGTACAGGCACGATGATTTTATTTCCTCCCCGAGCGACACCGACGTATTCTTGTTCGCTTAGTAAATTGCACACAATACTGATACATGTACACAAATTTTCATTGCAAATAAGCGGCATTCTTAGCGAAGTTTTTCGTTTCTACTTCGGTGGCTTTATTATGAATGTCATTCCAAGTGGTGGTGTCAACGATAAATTCATAAAGAAACGCACGTCAAACGAGCTCATTTACGTGTTACCCTCTGCCTCCGACTGCTGAAAAGCACGACAGATATGAGTGTAAATCTCTCCCCTTGGCTACGTTGGTTTGCCTTTTGTCCTTAATTATGAGCTGTAATTTTGAAACTTCTAGCTGATTTTTCTGCAGCCTCAATCATTACTAATATTTACATACTGATTTTGAAGCTAAGCCTGTTTTGTATGCAACAGACTGAGCAGAACCTCTTTTAAACACAACTAGACCTTAGCTTACGTTCATCTTTTCAGAAAGAACTGGATCGCTTTGCTCGAAATTAATTTAAATTGACCGACACGTTACGAGGGAAAAGCAGAGAAGAGGAGCTACGATCGGAGGATGCCACAATATAGTAGCTACCATTCCGATAAAGCGTTTTTTGAAAAAGAAATTTTCTCTGCTTCTTGCAAATGAAACAGTTCTCACCTCTGAATAAAACAGCAAGGACGATTACACCCGAATCAAATTCATTTTCCCCTTCGCATAACTAGTCACAACTACTGACAACTAAGGCATTCACTCCACAAATACTGAAACATGTTATGAAAAATAGGTAAATCAGTGAAGACAGCCTATAAATAGGCTGTTTATGTCATGTAACATTTTTTCCAAACCATAGTTAATAGAGAGAATTGGTTATGAAGCCCGTCAGAGTTCTTTGTTTTATTTTTTTGTTCACTTTTTTTGGCGTTGGCCGTGCACAAAACACAATTATAATTCTTTTTTTTTTTCTGACTGTGGAACTAAGTAATAGAAACATTTAAGATACATAATTCATGCATAGTGTACGAGGGTAACACAAGAGACTGTACACGGTCATGGACCTTCTAACATAAATCTCAGACTATCTTGGTTTGCTCCTCTGATGTTTGTGAGGTCTGTAACCATACTCCCTTCTATTAACTATGTTCATGCATAGCACAAGATTATTCATGCAACTGTATTTACTGATTATTCAGAACCCACTATAAGCTCGAGGACACCAACCACTGAGCAAAATAGACCAAAACACAATGTCTTAGGATTTAAAAGCGGCTAAATTAGAAAAAACGTTAGAAATAGGACATTTGCGAGCAAAAACACTTTTAAATTATCTTAGCTATCAGGTCAAAGATAAGGAAATCAAAACAAAATTGTGTTGGTGTGTAGTTCAATGCAAGAAAAACAACTCTTGAGAACAACAAGTTGAGGAACTGAGAAAATTCATCGGTGTGTATGACTAAACTGAGAAAGCGAATACCATTGTTTTTAGAAAGAAATTACAATATATGTTGAAAACGAATCCAGCACATGTTCTCGTGCTGAGGTTTTGGGCAAGACACCTAACTATCATAGCGACTCTCTCCACCGGTTAGGAATATGAATAAAAATAGGCAATGGTGCACCTTTCGAGCAACCTGGCTGCAAAACATCTTCATGGTAATCTATTATAACAGACCAGCGTCCCATCCCGCAGTCTTCTCGTTATTCAAATACCCGAGTATATAAATATCGTGTTTCTTACCTCTGATCGAAACAGCTAGGAATCTTTCCCCATGTCACGAATATGATCCTAAGTCCATGCACAGGTCTGTTTCATGATAGAGGCACTCCCTTAAATTTGGTACGAGAATTGTACTAAATATTGTTGGATGTGATCTATACATTTGATCTTTGCTGCACAATCAGCTTTTTCTCGCATCACAAAAACTCCAGCTATGCTCTGATTCTTTAACATAAGGAAGCGAATCATGATTCTAGTGCGCTTATTCTGAAAAATTCGGATGAGACGACTATAGCGGGGCGTAATATTTACGTGTCCAGTTCTATAATTTATATTCTTTGAGACATAATCGTTTACAAGCTCGTTTCATTTTTCAACATCACAGTTTTTTTAGCCATTTAATATAAAAACAAAGCTTTACTCCTCTACTTGTTCGTGATTTAGCTTCCTGTCGCAAACTTTGAGGAACATTACCACAGGTGTCATATTCCTAAATGTATCATTACAGTCTGTCTCGAGTGAGCGAATCATCCTTCAAAATGTGTTTGTGAAAGAACCTGTTTGGTAGCTGAACATGTAATGTAGGTCTACTCGCGAACCTATCCACGGTGAGACCTTATACCACCTGGTTAGTGTTTGAAAATAGAAAAAAAAAATGATAGACGGAAAATAAAGCTTAACTCTTACTTTTTTTCTTGGCAATGTTAGTATCACATTCGAACGAAAATATTGCTCAGGATATAATCTAAAAGAACTTTTTTTTTTTTTTTTTTATTATTATTTTTTTTTTATTGGCGGAATTTGTACGCCCATAACTAAACATGCCTAGACCTTCTTCAGTTGAGTACCTACACCCCCTTCACTTCCAGTGCCCACACCCTCGTATTTTGGGAAGGCTTCATATATGTGTTGTTTTTTTTTTTTACTTTCTGTTATACAACACAAAATCAAACGAATCTTGTTTGCTGTAGAGGCGGCACCTGCGTTGGAAGGGGCGGGGGGGTGGGTGGAAGGGAAGGGGATATGCATTCTGGGATTTTGTCATTCGACCAAGTACTGTACAGAAAAAGAAAACTCGGACCTTGTTGTTTCTTACTAATTCTCAAACCTGGCCTGGATTTCTCAGGGTTGTAAACTCTAACTTTTTTTATAACAACGCGTCGTAGCAAAAACACATTCTAGCTACGAAACCCAATTGATACTAACACAGCTAGTAAACGACACCCTCAAAGGTGGGTCATATAACATCGGTAGCAACCCCCGGAAGGACTGATAATAAAAGCCATTGGAAAAATACGTGAGCTATTTCACTGCTTGTATAATTTCGTCCCCTGAGGGCGTCGTTATGTATCAATATAAAAAAAATCAATTTATCTAGAGACAAAAGACTGTCTTATGCCAAAACACGATAGTTACGAGTAAACATGTAAGACAAACGACTGGATGGACTTGGTCACATTTCGCTCCAGTTAGTCACCCCACTGGTAGCACTATTATTATGTTGATGAAAGTCTACATGAAAATAAAAATTAAAACACGATGATCGTGTCTAGCTGACAAGAATCTAAGCGTGAATGCTTAAGATGTCGACGTCGTTGGCGTAGCAAAGGACTTAATTTGATACAAAATTAATACGTTCCGCTCGTTAAGCGACGTAAGGACTTGAAGATTTTCCGGTGATGGCAGTCAAAGCCAGAAATTATTCAATTATTTGATAGAAGAATTTAAAAAAATAACTCTAACCTGGAGTTAAAGACCTCCGGTTGGACCACTTTTTGTTAACCGCACAATAAACTCATCAGTTGAAAGAAGAACACATTGTTAAGCGAAACTCCTATTTACTCAGAAAGCAATAAAACCAGAACAGGTGTCACATCTTAAAATACAGTAAAGTCACGAATTTTTTTCTGAATCACCTAGGGAAACAGAAATTAGGTTAAAAAAATCGGGAGTTCGAAAAATAAAGTGTAAATTCATGTGGTGTAAATAACTTTTCTTTTATACTTCAAAGTTAGGTTATCAGTGAAGAAGTCGTGATAGGGCTCTGGAAGAAAGTCCTGGAATCTCAATTATCAGTTCAATTTTCGGCGATTTCTCGGCTGTAAGTCACAGACTTTCAGCCAATTTCTAAGACATCACTAAACTTTGTAGATTTCAGGTTAGATCTCAGACGTTTCAGGTTAAAAAGAAAAAAAACAAGAACAACAACGTTATTTCTCCGCTGACAGTTAAAATGTTGACCAATTTTCAGCAATCTGTCAAACCTCATCCAGATATGCCCTCCAACCTTTGACCAATCACATCTCACCTTCTACCTCACTTCCAGGAATTTCCCCTAAAAGGCCTGGGAATGAGGTTGAATGGAACTAAACGTATTAAAAACAGTCTGTGCATCACGCGATTATTACTGATTCACGTGTTGAAGAGCAAATTGTGAAAGCGGGTGGGCGTTTCCACCCAAATTTGTTTTTGATATCTCTCACTTTCTCTAATGCCCAAAAAGGAAAAATATACTTTCCGAGTTCTAGATAAGAAAATTAATTATTTTTTTAAACTACTCCTGCGAGATACGCCTCTTCGAAGAACAGAACCAGTCGCAATTATGAATGAATATATTTGAGTCTGACGGTTTTGTTTGAAATAATGTAGTTGTATAGACATTTCTCACTTAAATTCGAGTTCTTCTTGAAATGACGCTCAGTACCTTTTGCTTTGCCTTCTTTTAGTTTGTTTTGTTTTGTTTTGCTTCGCTTTTTCATTCCTTACGTTGAAACGTTAAAGTTCTTCCGGGTCCGCGCGTGGGAGAATCAAGAGTTGCGCGTGAATTTGATTCACGTGTCACGTCGACGTGACTTTTGTCTCAGTCTAGTCATCACTAAATCTCCCTTTAAGCCTGAATGGTGGATGCAATAAACATGGCGTTTTCCTCGCTATTGGAGAACTCGTCAATTTTCGTTTCAGATTGTGTCATATAGTCAATTCAGAACCGCTTTTCCAAGCAAAGCACCTCGAAATGTTTTAAGCAATTCGGAGTAGTCTTAAAAAAAAACACGTTTTTCTCCTACGTATATCTCTGGTTCTGGTTATATAACAACTCTTATATAACAGACAAGAGCACGTGTAAATACACGCGTATAGGGATCTTCCTACTCAACGGAGAACGGAAATGAAATCACCAGAAAAAAAAGTTCCTTTCCTATTCAAATTCAAGTGAAAAACATCACGTTTTCTCGTCCAAAAAGTACATCAGTTTTAGCACTGCTCCCATTTTTTCCATAAATACTTTTTAATCATTATAACATAGGCGTATCCTAGTGCATGCCAATCTTGCAATCTAAAGTAATTACTCAGTTTTTGTAAGTTCCCAGAATTTCCCCTTTCGTGTTTTTGGTGATGGGTTTTTTTCGACTTTGATGATCTCGAATGTGCAACTGATGTTTAGTGAAAACATTTGTTTTTTTAGTAAATTTCGTATGTTTCTTTTAGTGTGATAACACTCCATCATTTGCTATCCTTTGTCTATAATGATGCGGTCACTAAAGAATTTCACGTCCTTCGATAAACTGTTTCGGGTCACCCAGATCAACATGTAAGAAAAAATCTGTGCAAAAAGTCAGCGCGAACACCTCCTGAATAGGATAATTTCCAAGGGTTTCCCTGGCAAAAAGTTTCTTTCTGTAACACCATCCTACTTTTATGGCCGGATAATGTAGGTGGCTTAAGCTCCGACAAAGCAGTGGTTTGAGGGATGTAACTTCAGAAAACTCATCGTATAAACTCTGAACACTAGGACATCACACGCCATTTAACAAAATTACCGTTTAATTATTGACAAGTTGGAGGCGTTTGAAATCGGTGGAGGCTGAAAGCAAAGCCTTTCCTATTCCAGTGCGGTTTAATGGCCCGTTTCTGTGTTTGAGGTGAATGAGGTTGAATCTACTAATAGCCAAACTCTACTGAAGCTGCTCCACGCACTTTTTGTTTACCCAAAAACCGCCTTAACACGCCCTCGGTATGACCAATATATCTTGTCTGCTGTGCACTAGTTGAGGTCAAACAGAGAATATATATGCGACACTTAAAAGCAATTTCGACCAAAGCGGTTGACATACGGGCGTTATCTGACGTGCACTGAAGAACTCTTGCTTTAAGGTTTTTATCTGAGGAGATACGAAGTTGCTTAAAGGTAAGTCACCTCTGAGAGGTACGTGACGAATTCCACAGGTTTTTTGGTGTGGCCCAACAGGTTTCCAAACAATCTACTGAACAATTTTCCGACAATGAACTCACGGCGTTTTGTTTTTATGCCGAGCTGTTGATATTTTCAGTGTAGTGTGACAAAAGGTAACATGATATTCATTGGCACAAGGTCGCGCGCTATCACAATAGCACATTGAAATATAGCCGGCAACACGGGAATAAGAAACAGTTGCATGAGGCCCTAACTATACATTGTTTCCATTTGCCTATCTAGTAACATAAATTAATTCCGGTTTTTAGAAAGTATTCGCCAAACAACCTCGCTCTGGCCGGTGCCGATATCGGTTTCCACAAGAAATAATAAGGTTCTACTGTCCATCTCGCAACATGAGCCAAGAGACCATTCTCTTGTGTAACCGAGTACTTGGTTGGCTCCTTGAACATCACGATACCTATCAGTTCCATCAAAAATGAGAGGATGTTTATCAAATCAAACAGTGCAATCGCACAAGATTTCGTCTGCAGAAGGACGGCGTTTTATTCTATAGCAAAGCCTAAGAGCATTCAATTTACTTCCAGTTCAAATAAAATTTGATGTATAGAAGGCTTTTTTAGAAAAAAAAAATGAACGTGGTAAAGACGACAGATCAGATGTAGTGCATTGACGTATCATACCTTTGACAACAGAGAGTCACCAGAGAGATTCTTGAAAATATAAATATATATGACAAAACCTTTAAAACTGGAATTATTATACCGAGAGAAAGAATGTAGATTTTAGATTTTGCAAGGTTGTCGTATACTTTCAGGCCTATCCCCAGTTAAAGGTTATAAAATGACTGCAAGAGGATTTTAAGAATTTTCGTTTTTTGATCAATCTTCAATTTCTATAGGGCTTTTTGTATATGAAAGTTCACCTGGTAAATATCATATTTCAGCGAGGAAAAAGAACAGTTGGAACAATTTTTGTCTGTTGAAGGTAGAAGGTTGCGTTAGAAATTCCATTTGTTCCACCACTTAACCAAGCAAGGAGGAAATTACCAAAAAAAGCTCTTTAGGCAATCTTACGCCTCGCTCCAATATAGATTCAATTTAAGGTTGTATAATTGAGCAGAGAGCAGTTTAACGGTGCATCTCAAGTTGCAGGAACAATACTGGAATTTCTCAGGAACTGCAGGTTGTCGCGGAAATAAAGTTGATTTTTTTTTTTTTCGTTTAGCACGAATGACCATAATACTTTCAGAAAGATCCGCTTGGATCATTTCTTTACTCGAAAATTATAGTTGCATGGGGATTTGTGTACATAGTTTAACAAACAAAATCTTTGATTCTTACTGATGCGAACCTTTGATGTTTCCCAAACCTTGTTTCTGTATTTTGAAAAAATTCTGGGGTGGTTTTTCAGCCAGAAACGAAACTCTAATTTTCTGTTACAATCCAGTGAAAAGTTTACAAGTTAACAGCAAATTGGAGATATTGACCATACTGAAAAAATTGCAGTTAAAAAAGATGATATGTTTGACCTTTTCGCACAATTTGTGCAGCGTTTTTCAGATTCCTCCAAAAGCGCCAGGTAACCTTTATCATTAAAATTTGGATGACTATTAAACTTTTTTTCAGTGTTACGAAAGCTCAGAGATGTACAAATTGGACACCCTTCGTGCAAGAAATTGAGAGATTCTTACTTACCTTTACGTATGATTCTCCACGCTATCCCAGTAAACAAACTCAGTATAACTTGCTGACTAAATGATTTGAGCAGTTCGAGTCTTTCTTTTTCATATCTTGTTAAATTGATCTAACAAAAACGATCGATCAAATAGACAATTTTCTAGTCGATGAGGTTAAGTAGACAAAGAAAACATTTGTGAGTCACAGCTAGAGATAAGAGCAACATTATATTTGTAAATAAACTAAGCAAGGATTGATTCCACACCTTGAGAATTCCCATCATAAAACTAGACGATAATACATCATAGGGGACGTGTTATGACTTGAATCTTTTTGTAGAATCCCTACCCTCAGGTGTTCGGAATCTATGCAAGGATGTCGCCGGTATATCATGTTTTCTTATAAATATAATGGGTTTTATTGAGAGCTCAGTTGCTGGTCTCTATAAACGAGTTTGAAGAGCTGTCCTGCAGATAGTGTGGAGAAAACGTCGTGTTAGTTGAGTTGAATTTGGAACGCAATGTCAGTCCGTGTTCACTGGATTTTACACAACTAAAGCACATTGATGGGAACTTACGGTATGCAGTTTATTCAATTCTTTCTTTTTCAGTCCCAAACGATCTTAACGTAATATTTAAATATTGTTTCTTAAAAAAGATTTATTGTGGGAAACTCGCCACATCGACAGAAATCTCTCATCAAAGTCAATGAATCGATCAATATCGACTAAAACACTTGTTGCTCGCATTTAATAAAAGAACCATTCCATGATAGTACTCCGAGTAAAGCCGGCTCAAAAATTGAAGTTAAGGACGCTTTTTATTCCTGACTAAAAAAAAAGCATAAAATTTATGGCAGTTTTTAATACATTTACTGAATTCTGAGTCCTGCATCTTTTTACGATGGTACTCATCATAAAGCTGTACATCACTGAGTTAGGTGGCAGAATTTTCATTTTTGGATCTGTATGGCTGGTATTAAGCAAAAATTTTAGGCAAGGTGATGCTTTTTCAGCGGTTATTATGTTGGCCGCAACTCTTTCTGCAAAAAAAATAAACGTTTCGAATGAAGTAGAAATGAGCCATCGTGAGCGTGGCGAAACGTTTTTCTGGGGCTCAGAAAACCGCAAAGCATAGCTGTTTTGCGAAAACAGGGTACGATTTTTTTGAAATCAAACTTTAAGTTAGTAAGTTTGTAGTATTTATATTTTTTTCAAGGAAAGTTCAACAAGTCTTTCAGCCTGGAGGTTTGTTTGAAAATCTGCTTTGAAGCAAGTGCTCAGGCAACAACAAATGTTAACTAAAAAGCTTTACATTTCCAAGACTAAAACCCCTTAAGACTTTCCTTTTACAGTCTGTCAGAGACTAGAATGTCAAGAGGAAACGTAGAATGCGTAATTCTAACATATTGTCATAACAGTTGTTTGCCACTGCCGTCTAAAATAGAAGTTTTCATTTTTTGCTTCTTAATCAAAACCTCAGTACAGATAACGAGGAACACTGCATCTAGGAGGCCCGGAGTCCACATATAGGTCTTGTTAGTTTGTTGGCAACATCCAAAGAAATATTTTTTCTGTATGATCATATTGCTATAAATACAATACAAAAGATAACCTCAGCTTTTAATCCTTCTACTGATTGACATTTGAGAAGTATTAACCATGTGAAGTAGGACATTTTCCCCCCATATACAATTGCATCAAGGTTCCCACGGAACCGTTAGTGCGGTGTCACTGTTAAATAAATCAAACTCTAAAATAATATCCCTTCAGTAAGTAAGGGTCTTTTTTTCAGATCTATGACATTTTAAGAAAGATTTTTGCGTTTAAGTGACTCAATTAAGTAAATGCATCGTCCTAACACAGTAGCGTTAACCCAGCCGCAAAAATACTTGATTTTTACTGTAATTGTTGTAATTGCTTTCTTGGCACTGAATTGGTGTAAAATACCAAGCTATCTTGTTCCCTTTTTAAAATGGCGTGTTGCAGGAGAAAATCTCGGATTTATCAGACCGGCAGACTGTTTGGTGAATGTTGGTTGTTTCTGGAGCGACAGCTATAGCCTCAATACTAGCTTCTTTTCGATTTCTGGTCTTTCAGTATAAAATGCAAATGGTAGTTTCGATTGTGAACAGTATTTGGCGATTCCCTCGTCAAAATATTACAGGCACAACACCGTTTTGGGTTATTAAAGAAAATGCTTGGTTCTGTCTGTAACAAACTAACCAGATTCCTTCAATTTAAGTGTCAATAATTTCATTTCTAGCTTAAAACAAAAAACAAGGGTTAAACTTTTGTTGATATTCATTCAATTTAGGGGCTCTTGCCTTTCGTGTTAATTCTCTTTTATTAGCAAACAATTCATGTGACCAATTGAAGGCGACTTCTCAAGTATCCGAGACAGTATGGGATCTGAATTAAAGGCAAATATTCTGATGTGTTCATAACATGGCAAAGCAACAGCAAATAAACCCGTGCCATCGTAAATCGGGGGAATTCCTTATGGAAACTCCGCGTGAACATGATTCAGGGAAAAAAGAAACCTTGAAGGTATTCGTCAAGGGCAAGGCAAACCCGAAGATAAATCGTTGATTTGCAGTTGAAATACGATTCAATCCATACTTACACCAAACTTAACAGAAGATAATATTGTATTAACTCGTACGATCAGTTTTCATTCCTTGAAAACTCAGGGTTGAAAAGACCCAAACCTCACAAAAACAAAACCACAAAAATGGTGGACGATTGTCCTCTCGGCGGAGCAGATAAGAGAACTGTCTTCTTATGTTTGTTTTAGATTTGTAACGGTGGCCCGTGGTCGCCTTTCGTCTACCTCAAATTCTTTGCATTATTTTTTACGCTCAACGTTTTGCAGGTGCTTGAAACGTTCCTTAAATAACGTCTAGGGAATTAGAATTTGAAACCACATTCAGACGGTAATCCTGTTGAGCCCTATTGCTCAGCAAAAGTCTGAAGACTGCCCAATTATATCGAAATGCGAGGCGTTTTTAAATGTGCAGTTTTTTCCTTTAAGTTCCATTCGAAAAGTTCTTCCTAAATAGGTCTGAAAGGGGTAGAAAGTTTTCGTTTGGCTCGTTTCAAACAGGAGACATTGCATGAGTATAATGAATGCAAGGCGTATTTTATTTACCGTATTCCCGTGGTAATTCGATTAGCTATATAGCGGGGTTTATGGAGAAAACAATTCCAACTGATGGATAAAATCTATGAATAGAATCAGCTTTCATCAGATAACGTGTAAAATGTCAGTTATTAAAAACCTATAGTTACTCCTCCTTTGAAACCAAGCGTGACTTGCTCTGCCTAAGAACAAAACAACCCTCGGGGACTCCTTTGTTTCAGCCTTGTCATAAGGGCCCACTGCAGCCTTCTCTTTATCGATTACATAAAGGTGGTCGCTGTTTAACGTCGATTGAATAAAGGCTGAAAAGTGAATATTTCTCCCAGCAGTTTGAATTTGAATTAAATGATACTCAATTTCACACCTCCAGAGTGTTAAACTTCGCTTGAGATAATGTGTTGGCGCTGTGTCTCACACTGTGAGAAAACGCGTCCAATTAGGTGTTATTTTGTTTATGGTTCTAGACCGTCTTTTTATTTCAATTAGGTTTTGAATTATTTTAAATTTATCGGGTTTTCTGCTGTTGAACATAGTGGACACCTGAAAATGGTAGTTTATGGCTCGGTCTCTTTATAGCTGAGCAATCCACACCCCCTTTCTACTCCTCTACGCCTCCAGATGTTCTTTTTCCCAGGGAAGAAAACCACATCAAGATTTGCTGCGGAGAGCTTTGTTCGAAACTTTAATGAAATTTTACGCGGGTCGTGTCTCTCTGCCGAAGTTTTCGAATACAAAAAAAGTGCTCATATTGTCCAGTTTTGCCGAGAGTTCAATTAACTATGGTTTTGAAGGATTGGAGGGAACAAAACCCAAAGCTAAGGTTGTTGTAGGAAGTGACCGAAATTTAGTGAGTAAGTGTTAAAATATCATGTGGCAGCTTTCATTCCAGCCGTAGCTTTTCGGTAAGAAACGAGAAGGCTTTAGCATTACACTTCGAGAAATCTTTCGCGAATGTTTTAAAATGGCGACTTTAGGGAAGAAAATCGACAGCAACTGTTAATGCAGCACTGCGTTTGGGCAAGCACATTGTTTGGCTAAAAATTTATGGAAATTTTGACATGGCCGCGTTTCGTTCTGTCGAACGGAAAAACACCAACAGTGCGAGAAAATTGTCGACATTTATTTAACTCATCTGTGTTTTGAAACTATTGGGAATTCTTACAAAGTTATTGGGTCAGAATTTCTATGTTCAGCCGCCCCCAATGAAGGAAAAGGCCCATTTATAATCAATTTAGCACTCTCGCGATATTTTTGTTGTAAAGAAGGCTTTTAATTTGACCAACTAGGAGAATCGACAAGGAATGCGATGTAGTTTCGGCGAGAAAAAGGGCAATGTTTTAATATTTTTGCCCCACATGCTGTGTTATTTACACAAAAAAAATTGATCGCATTTTTGTTCTGTTTATAATGATAATATAATAAGGTTAAACTCTTTATTCAGCGAAAAGAAAACAAGCAGAGAATGAGAATATAGCTTCTTTAAAGTAAATTGTTAATTATGTTTTTCCTGTTGTCAAACTCTATATCATGACATCGGTTGAACATCATCCCGGAAGTCTAAACCATTAATTATGCCTAAAGGCTGTTTCACGGTTTGGCATTTCGCCCTCATAAAACAGGAAAGAAAAGGCGGTGTTTAGAGACTGCGAAAGCAAGGCCTTCATGTTCTCAATACAAACGGTGCATGTATACAAAATAGTGAGATATAAATGTCCCGTTTGGTAGAAAAATTAAAGGACGCGCTCCCCTCAAACTGCTGCGAAGATAATTTAGCAAGTTTATTAATATATGCAGTTTATTTGTCAGAAGATTGTCGAGGGGCGACATTTAAAACTATAGCGTTGACTTAACCACTATGTTTTATTTGCATGGCGAGATTAATAACAGAGAGAATGTTTACACTCATTCATTCAATCGGTACAGGTGTTAGAACAACGAGTTGGTAATTTTGAATCAGCTCTTGCTGAAACACGTACTTAACTCGTCCATTGAGCTTAGCAAAGTTCAGCTGGCGATAGAATTCAGGGCGACCTATTAGCCAAGTTTTCTTCTTGTGACATGTTTTAGTGTTAACATGATAATGGGTTGCCATTGTACAAGCAGAAAGCAGTTTAGTTTCAAATCTGTTGCTAAATTTGCCAAACCCAAAAAGTCCCAGCAATGGCTCTTGGCAACTTCATCTTTTACCCTTTTAATTAACTCGAAACCCTTTTTTTGTGAACAGAACATATTTTGTACAATCTACGTGGTAATTTAATCCCTTACCAAACAAGGGTTTCAATGAAGTAATTGAATTAGCAAAACTCTAGAAAAGAGGATAATTCGCTTTTTTTCTTTAGATTCCAGAAACCTTTAGTTAGAAAAATAACTAAGCCTATAGATTTAAATCATCGAGACCAGAAAATACATTTACTTAATCTGAAGTAACCTGTTAATCAAACGAGTTGAAAAAGGATTAATTGGGACATTTCACGAAATGTTTGAAGTTTTTTGTTGTTCGTATTCCTTATGAAAGCAGAAATTGATTTACTTCGCACTTGTAGAAAATCGTAAATGGACTTGATTAATAGTTTAAACTAGGGTCACGGGCTAATTTTTGCTGACAAGCCTATAAATTAATTTGGCCCATAATGCGCGGATTGGCTAGAATGGGCCAACAAATTTTTACTTTTCTGCTCGCCTATTAACATGCTAATTTTTCACCGAGGAAAAAAATGTTTGTAGAATTACTTCCGAGCACTTTACGTAGGCCGCATATTTAGCGATTGGCAAATAAACGACATCATGGCTTTGTTTATCCTAAAAATCCTCCACGATTGCTTGCAGAAAGAAAGGGTATAGAAATCTAATGTAAGTAAAGCATCATTTCCTCCCACAGGGGTCGTTCCCCGCGCCAATTAATTATTTTAATCCGGCCATTGATAATCGTCATCAAAACAATTTAACAGCAAAATTCACGTGATCATATGTGGGCATCTTTTAAGACAGAAGCGCTCTCCCATTTGGAATCATTTACCTCAAGACGGCAGCACACCGCGATGCAAGGGGCAAAGACATCTGCGTTCTCCGTAGAATCACTCATTTCCAAGGAAGGCTTCGCCGAACCCAGAATGGATGGGACACATGCGTGTATATCACTGCCAAGGTGCTCTTCAGCGGGGCAGGAGATCACAAGGACCTCGCCTAGCTTCAGCACAACGATAAGTATACCACGACCATTAGCCCTCGAAGGAGTTGGCTCCGGTCATACAAGCGCATTCTCGCAAACTTCCCAACTTCCTCTTTCCAGTGGAAGAGCCTTCGCCATTCAGCGGAACACAGAACATCATGCAGGTACAGTTACTTAAACTACGCGGAGTTTTGCTGTTGTGTTGTTCTTTTGTTTTCTGTGAACTGTTTTTAATGTTTATCTCCTCCGAAATTCTAACAGTGACCTTACGTTTTTGTGAATGAATGTTAGCAAAAAAAGCATTTATCTAAAAAGAACTTGGAAACATGCTGAAAAAATAAAAAAATCACTTTGCTGAAAAACCGAATAAACTTCCTTATTACAAATTGCGTTGGCTGTCGATCAAACATTTCATGCTATCCTCAACAAGAAATTAATTTTAAGATTTCAACAATTTTTGCAAATTAGTTTCGGATAAAAGGGTGATATTTTCTTTTCTTTTGGTTGCGCAACTTACTAAAATGGACGCGCTAATCAAAATTTGTCAATTAAACAGGAACTGTGTTTTTAAGCTGTAGCTAGGAAGATCTATACCAGCAGGACCTTGCTCGATTTGTCTTCCTGTCGTTTTGACCATTTGTAGGAAGGCGAATGCCTAAAATAAGTTACAAACGACTCTGTGCAATCAATCTGAATTATCACGCAAGAAACATAGTGTTATTTTAACACCAGGAAAGGGCGTGATGGCTGTCGAGTGTGAACTGTTTCGACAGTTTTAAAATGTATTCGTTAATTGCGGCAAGAAGGTGTTCTTTTTTCAAAACGGAAAGGTACTAATACATGGTGATTTTGTTGAGGGGCTCATCCATCCTTGTGCCAAAAACTTAACGACACAAAGAGACGGATGTTGCTGGCTACGCTGTATAACTAAGAATGTACGCATTGAGCTTTGCACTATAGGCGATAAAAACCAATGTGGTTCCAAAATCTTTCTAGCTTCGATTTTTTGGGTGGGAATAGTTCAATATTGTAGATGTTTTAAGACAACAAAAGATTCTAAACCGAACAATAGGTGAACAATAAATTGAGAAGCTGGCGTCAAATGGTTCGATTCATTGGTTGTCTCTCTTGTGAAAGCTGACATTAATACAATGACAATGTACTTAATGCTAATAGAAAAAAGAAAACGTATTCAATTTCACTTCGATTAATACCGTACACACCTTTACTGTAAACACCTGATTTTCTCCTCTTTGCTTAAAATGACAAAAAAAAAAAAGGCGCAAAGATCTTGTTCGAACCAAAAAGAACTTTTTCCATTCATTTTGATGTCACCCAAAATTCTACCTTTGGAAGTTGGTTGAGTTCACTGTACTTGTCAGAGGTGTTTCCAAGCAACAAGCCCGACCCTGTAACTCCACACTGACATAACAAAGCACTTCCGTTATTATTCTGTTGATTGACACCTGTTAAAACTCCTAACTTGTCTTCCTGATTCACAGACGTGCAACGCCACGACGACTCAACTCGAACTCGACGCTACAGGACAGCGTTTACCCGTGAGCAGCTGAGTAGGCTAGAGAAAGAATTCCTACGAGAAAACTACGTGTCTCGAACTCGCCGAAGCGAGCTTGCGACAACTCTTAACCTGTCCGAGACAACCATCAAAATATGGTTCCAAAACCGGCGCATGAAATCCAAAAGGCGACGCATGGCCCTAGGGCTGAAACCTGTCCAAGCATTTTGTCCCACGAGGCACTTGCCCTCTGATGGACATTTCAGTTCGGGTCATCTGTATAACGGTCTTCATTATGTGCCTTGGTCGCCATATTCACCTGTCAACGGCCCATTATGGCCACACGGAGTTCACTTCTTACACTGCGACCCACATTATCATCCGTTCTCTGTACCATCGGCCAGCACCAGTACAGGATCGAGCTACCGGCCACCAACTACACAGGCAAACTGTTCGCACGTCTGGAAAAGCAGCGAGTAGACACCGAACAAATATCTTTTTTTGGCCAAGAAAGGTTTCAGTAAAACGAGAAATTTGTAGAAAACCACTTGGCAAGACTCATGCGTTGATATCACATGTAAGGGGTCCAAATCTAAGACATACTGCATTTCCTGTCACTTGCAAATAAGTAGAAAAAAAAAACAAATGATATAATTGATTACTTTCCTACAGCGAGTCCTATAAGGTTTCTAACAAATGGTGTTTTTTCAGTTATGGATGTAATAAAATGAAATTATATTGAAAAAGGCATTCTAGTTAATTTCATATACATTTAAATGTTCGAGTAAACAGTAATGGTAAAATTTCTCCATTGTGAATATTCCAGCCATTAAAGGCTTTGTTGCATGCGGGAATTTTTCTTCACTGTGCGAATTTTATCGCCACTTTACGAGTTGCACGAAAAACTGTCTAGTCATCAACAACCCTTAGCATGAACATTCCTCGTAACTTTTCGCGGCAAGCCTTGCACAAAATAGAATCTAGTTCTACGTGTGACAATGCTCACCGAAGCAAGATCGTTCATTTGAGACATGTTCATTTCAGGGTGTAACACTAGACAACGCTTCGTGCAAATTGTCTAACGTCCCAACAAACTTGCGAGATAAGTTTGCAAGACTAATTGTCTGGTATAACAGTGCCTTAACTTGGTTGGTCAGATCGGTTGGTCATATATGAATTAATCAACAATCAGTCGTTGGACTCGGATTGCTATAATCATTATGGCAGTAAAGATAATTGTTATAGATGGACATGCTTGGTTAAGACTTCTTTTCTGGCAGTTAGGCTAGCAGCTCTGCAAAGGTCGGTAAATTTAAGAATGAAAGGGGTTTCTCCGACATCAAGAGATGTCTGTAAGTTCGCGACGTTACGTGAACGAGATGGATCTCAGGCTCCAAAAGGTGATAAGCTTCCAAAGCCGTCGATAAAACAACATTGCTGTTGGACCCTGTTAACTTCACAGGTTCGAAAATATCAGTGTTTAGACAATAAAAGTTATTTCTGCTCCACAGAGTGGAAGTGCTCATTTTATCATTTAAAACAACAAAAGAAAAACATTCAGAGAAATTTACAATCTAATGATGCAAACAAACTGGCAAAACTTTACTTTTTCAGTTATCCTTGACAATGTTATTTTTCGATACATTCTTAAACGTTACAAATTAAGCTGGAGGTCGTGGATATGATGAAATTATGGGCTTAGAAATTCAAAGAAGAGAGACCTCTTGATGACAATGAGCCATGTTTTCCTTTGGGAAAATATCTCTTTCATTTGATCACCTGACATAAATAGAAAATTAAGGAAAACTTTGGTCCTTAAATTGGGGCTAACGCGAGTCTGAACTTTTCAAACTGGTTTTAATCCGTGTCAATCTTCCACATTCTTAAGCAATCATTTTTCCTTTTCGGTTTTGCTATTACCTTTTCTTGACTTCTTCCCTTAGTAAACTATAATTACGAGATTTGCCCTGATATGTTGGTTATTTTCCACGTTCAAAATGAGCCACTGAAAGCAATGGCCATATTGATCCTTTATGTCTCGGTTAGGACTGACCAGTATTGCATACATCAGGCAAAACATGATTTAGTATTGATTACATAGCTCCCTTCGAAGTGTGACGAAGAATGATGGAATAAGAAGAAGGGAGCTTCGTTACGAAGATCACTAACTTAGAAGCCTTCTAAAGGTACAGTGTTTCTAAACCTGCGCAGAAACCAAAAGCAATTAAAACTCTTCATGTCAATCACAACGTGCATAAATTAATTAACGTCATAGGTCTATTAGAACCTTGCAATCGTTGACAAAGGACGGGAAAAGACAACAACTACTCTATAGACTAAGAATAAATGCTGCAATGGTACCAAAGTTTGCTACCTTTTGAAGGAAACATGGACGGGAAGCAAAGAGCCTTGGTCTAAGGCCCGTCCACACTACGCCGGAGGAATTTCAAACGGAGGTTTCATTCTGAAAACACATCAAATGTTTTCCGTCCACAGTAAGCCGGAGAAATTAAAAAACGCAACAATCGCCGCTCATTTTGGATTTGTGTTTGAGGAAAACTTGGTCATGGAAATCACATGATTATCGTGACCCCATCGTCTTCAAAAAGCTCCGTTTTCAAAATGTTTTCGTCCACACGAAATACAGAGAGCCGACATTTTCAAATTCCTCCGGTTTGAAGAGCGTTTTCGAAAAGCTCTTTTTTCGTGACGGATTAGTGTACACGGTAGGCCTAACCGAAGAAATAAAGCTGCGTTTTCAAATTTCTCAGGCGTAGTGTGGACACTGCCTAATATTCGGGCTTTGAAAGGAACAACAAATGTCATATCACTCAAATTAATTAAAATGTCTCAACACGTCTCGTTCCTTTATGCGCGATCACTCTCGAAACGAGTTAAGTTAAATTGTTTTCAAGCAAATTTTGTCAAAAGAAAGAGGGACACTTTCTTCGGATTATTATTTTTTTTCTTTTTTTGATGGAGAATTAACGTCAAGGACAAAACCAAAAGTTTACTGAGATCTTAACACCGCTTAATGAATTATTACAAAACGTATAAAATTTATTAACAGGGAATATTTTCCGATTTCAAATTAAAAACCTACTAAAGATTGTTAGAGGGCGAGCATGTCCGGAAATGTATTAAGAATTTGCTCGATAATGCATCAAGGACTCAAATCTGTGTCTTGTGCTTTACAGAATAATACTTTGATTAATCAAGTTCACATTTCCTTTCCTTCACGACTCAAAATAAATAGTTGGCCCAAAACTAGCCTAAAACTATGGCAGAAATTTTTATGATCTGTTAAGATGGCAAAGGACCATTCCGACGGAAATGTCTTCGTGAGGAAGGAGTAATTTACAGGTAAGTGGTAAATAACCAGGGATAGCGTCTCCACTAGCATACAAATAAATGTGGTATAACTTTCGCTGTTTTTTGGGAATGAGAATCGAAAGCCCGTTACGACCCTTTGAGCACTGATCAACGTTTAAAAAGCATATAGGCAGAATGCAGGCCTCATTTCCAGCAGAGAGAATTTAGAACAGGCTGGAAAGAGAAAAGGAAATTGCCTCTAACAACAGACGCGCCTTCCATGAAGTTTGCCGTGTTGTGATGAAGTTTACGAGTAATTAAAACAAGTTAATTCGTGAAATGTGTAATAAACTGCTGATGCTGTACGCGGTATAGCTATTTAAGAGATATTACGCATGCGCAGTGTTGGCTTAGATAGGTAATGATCCTCCATTAGCGCCATCGAGTCTAGCTTAAAGACCAGCGCGTGTTTGCTTAAGCCGCAAATTACCGGTAAAAGAGAGCTATAGGTTGTCATTAAAGATCATTAGTAGAGGTAATACTCTCCCGTACATGTAGGAGAGTTCAAATGTGGATAGGTCATAATTTATGGGCTTATAATATTATGAATTTGTACCGTCTGATTGATGAAATTAAACATATTTTCGTGCTGGTTGCCTATGTTCAGAATTATTTTCAATATTCTTCGTAGTATGATTACTAAGCCCCCTTGAAATGAAATCGGAAATTAGTTCAAAACCAGAATGATTATCGGACAAGCTGAGCAAAAACTCTGAATAATTTCGTTTTAATTTTGGGCGGATGATTATAATTGCATGAAATACTGACACGTAATAACTTAGTGAATAATCTTTGACTAATTTTGTAAAATAAGCTCAGACGGGTTTCTCGCGCATCAAACTTCCCTGTTAATATGTCTTCAACAAAAGGAACATTGGAAAACAGACGGCCATCTGGCATGCCAGCCGTTCGCTCGTTTTTGTACGGAATACAGTATTTTCCCTCACTCAGCAAACTTCATGATTGTTAAGTACACCTGACAAATTAGCCTGCAAATTAATTTTTTTTTTCTGTTTCTTTTTTCCTTGACCAAGCGACACAGTGAAACGATTAAAAGCGAGGAAAGCTAGCTTTGCCTCTCCTCAGAACCCACTGAAAAAGGCTTCGTAGCAATCGAATAGGAACTGAGTAAAACTTGAACGAGTGTTTCTAGTTTGAGACCGTAGCATGCAAGCGATACCAGTCGCCATTTCGCAGGCTATAATTCAGCTGGATACTAAACACTAGGGTGGACATTTCGTTCGCAAAATGATTTTTTTATGCTCAAAGTTGGATTTTTCATGTATCTTCCAGTAAAAAGGTGATTCTAATTCCTAACCGGCAAAAGGAATGGAAGAACTCAGTTCTAATTCAACTATCTACAAGCTATCTAAAACAGATTGTAAAACCTCACGAGTTACGTTCCCCTAGTTAAGAGTTACGAGCTTCAATCAAAATACTCGAAGTTTCCTCGCATTAAACCGTGGCTGCGATTAAAAGTAGACCAAACATTGCCGACAAAAGTAAGTTTTTTAATATTATAATACGTATTCCTGTTCACGTAGCTTCCTCTACTTGTGATTGGTACAGAGTGATCTTAAGTACAAACTGCTTATTAAGAGCTGTTATTCATCTTTATCACCAGTTTGCGCGGTGGAACAGAATCGCTTAAAATGCCATGGTTTGGACACAATGTAAATTAAATATCGGTGTTTCAAATGGATCTGTGGGCTGCGTGGCACTGTGGAGATAGTCCAAAAGTTATACACTGTAAATACAAATGTACCAAAAATTCAAAATATTAATTTGAGGCGAAAATTAACTGCTTAGATAAAATACTTACGTTTAGTTGTCAAATAATTTCGTAAATCAGTCGATTTCTGCTGATTAAAAAACCTGCGATTTTTTGTGATCAAATTTTGAAGGATGAAAAACTGCTTTGCTTGCGACACGTTGTCGAGTTTTGAATTTTCATGCAATTGCCTGCGGAAGATCAGAAGAACTGAAATAAAAGCTCAGGAAACCCTGAAATTGAAACCCTGGGCGCTGACAAGTAAATTTATTTCAATGAATTGTTGAACAATGGATGCTCAGGCAACTCTCTTTTTGCGCCATGCTTGTTTTCCTCTTCATTTTACTGGTACTGTTAAGTACTTCTTCAGTTCAATAAAGCTATGTACTTGTGTAGCATATCTCGCCAATTTAAACTACAACATTCCGAAATGGCGGTCTCCCAACGCACACCAAAACGAGACATGCATGGCAGTACCAGACAAAATGCTCTAGGGAGTGGAGGCGGACTGGTGCGAGTAAAGAAACAGTGCGAGAGCTGAGAAAAGAGTCAAGCTGAAGTGGGGACGGAATGTTGTCGCCTTAAGGACAAGCTGGAACGAGAAGCAATAATGATTGATGCTAAGCTTGTCAATTTGACTGCCAAACTCTCAAATGGCTTAAAAATGGAATGTCTCACATCATCACTAACCAACTAGAGAATCTCTAAAACGCCAGTAAATGCTCTCACTAGCGATCTTTTTTGCCTTGATTATCCATTCAAATTGGGAGGCGCGGTGTTCTCATGTGCGCTCGTCTCCGGATCGAGCGGTCCGGGTTCGAGCCCTGGCCGGGCACATTGCGTTGTGTTCTTGCGCAAGACACTTCACTCTCACAGTGCCTCTCTCCACCCAGGTGTATAAATGGGTACCGGCGAACTTAACACTGGGGGCAACCCCACGATTGACTGGCATCCCATCCAGGGGGAAGTGGAAATACTCCTAGTCGCTTCATGCTACAGAAACCGGGATAAGCTCCGGCCTGATGGGCCAGTTGGCTTATCCATGCAAATTGTTACTTCATGCAACCCTGGAACAGCTTTGACCTCAACATGGACACTGTTTGTTGTTCTTCACGGTGTCAACTGATACTAACCTGGTTAATACTTCCTTTCTACCATTTCTTTTGTTTGTTATTCATCATTTAAAAGCCTTATTTAATCATGCAGTTTACAGGTCACGGAATCAACTAACATACCGTGACAAAGCACCAAAAAGTTAGATCAGATTTAACCTGAAACCGTTCCAGGCGGAAAGATTGTTCGAGATAACATTGTGGTATTCACATATATGAAGTGTCCTTGAAGAAGTCGAACCAAAACGTTGTGGTGAGCAAATTATTTGAATGAGTATCGCAGTTAATTTCAGGGATTATAAATATCATATCTGTTCAGCTCACACGGGAACAGAAAATGTCAGTGATTCGCGAAATTTAGTGATCGTCTAAATCAAAGCCTCTATTTTTTATATGATAGTTTACGTTGAGCAATGATCTATTTTCTGGGAGGACTTATGAGAGCAGTTTGCTGCTTGAATGAAAATTTTCCCTTCCAGAACATGTTTTTCAAAAACAAGTTCTGTTGAAGGCAAATAGTGCGTAGCGTGGCATTTCCGGTTCTCGCGAGGAGGGGGTTAAATTCGGGCGGGGTTAGTCATGGAGCACAGCAATTTCTTGTAATCGTTATCCAACGAAACAGACAATTTTTCTTCCCAAAGACCCCAAAAAACTGTTAGAGGAAAAAAGACACTCCCCCAGATGTGCTGATATGTGGATTTTAGACAAAATAAAACGAGAAACGCCAAGTTTTCACTACGACCAGTTGTTTATGTCACGGTCGAATTCTCTGTAGAGAGTGTTTTCACAGAACAGCCGAAAGTCAAACGCAATATGATAATTTGGATTGCAGAGAAGTTATACGTGTTTTGAGCTAAATCCTGCCCTCTGTAGTACAACCATAGTTTCTTGCAGACCATTTGGATGTTCGTTTTCACCAGCTTAAACGAATCAGCCGATGAACAAAACCAAGAGAAAATGAAGTCCCTTGACAAAACGAAACATGTTCAAGCGACCAAAGGAGCCCACGCTTGTTTCGACGGTCTCCAGCAATGTCTAGCTTTAATTTAAAGCGAAACGTCTCGTCGTTACAAGGTAGCTTTATAAGTACATTTTATCATGTGTTCATCGTGAGAGAAACGATGAGCTACACACTGCAATGGAGGAGATCCACTCGGTATTCAATCGGCAGAGCTGGCACGTGGAAATGCAATTAATAGTGTGACGACGTTTCATGACTCCCTTCGCAAGCTTCTAAGAATCAGGCTACGAGGCATTCGCTGCCCATTGACTGCAATGTGAACAGTTTTATACCCACCTGCACATTCACTGTCCACAACTGAGACCTCGGCTTCTTCAACAATCACAACGACGCTGCCAAGCATCTCTGGCTGCCAGCTCTAGTACGAGCGTTTATAAAATTTACACACTTCCAGCTCCATTCTGCGCTTCATTTCCCCAATAGTAACAAAAAACGGACCGTTGTGAACGAGTCCACATCCGAAGCAGACATCCTTAATTCAGAGCTCTTCAACACAAGAAGCGCATTTTTCCTCTACCGATTCAAGAGAAGCATTTTGACAAATTTCGCTGCCACACGGCCTCTCAGTTGATAGAAATTTGCTCAGAAATTTTTGATCAGCATTGTAAAATCGTGTTACCAATAGACTCTAACAAAACGATGAACGCGACGTAGAGACAGAGCTCTGTCCTGCGACTTGCAGCTGATGTACGTCATTGAACACGTCGACAGAGTATTACGTCATCTTAGACAGCGGACATGTCAGCTTACCGAGTCACTTGATGATGTCATTAAAATTACCATGAGGAAGTAAAGATAGGATATTTAAATTTAGGTAGTTACATTAAACAAGGTCTGGTAAGCATGTTTGTCGAAAACAAGTTCAGTTAGGCGTAACAACGAATTTCCGGTCCTCGCACAAGGGGGGATAACATCGGGCGTAGTTATCATGAAAAATAACGTCAATTTTCGGTTTTATTTCAAAGCACATTTCGATACGTTTGTCGTCTACATTCCTCTAAACTTTCTGTCCTAACTATTCCTTATTTACAAAAATATGTCTAGGTAAAAAGTGTCTAATTTTTTGCGAATCGAAAGGCTTTTAATCTTAAAAAAATTTTTGCATGTTTTCGTTGTTGTGATTGAATGGCAGACTGACAAGTGTTCAGTCACGCGTCAGTTGTTCCGTACAGTTTAATTCCCAAGACAAAAGCGGTGAAGTGTTATGGATTTCCTCGGCTTAAAAACAACACTGCGTGCTCAGACTAATATATATAACGATAATTATTATTCAATCAACATCTTATCAAGCTAAATATGTTTTGAATCAAAGAGCAGCACCGTCTTTCCATCTCAGTGAGTGGTCCAACTAAGAGGGAGATCGGAGAATAAAACTGGAACTATATCACATGAGTACTCTGGGGTAGAGCCCGCTCTTATGCGCTGTTGGTTAAGGAGATTAACCGTATAGAAGGGTAGCAAGATAATTTTACTGTTATAAAGGCTTGTAGGAGTGTTGCGTGTTGTCATTTTCATAAGCGCGTATTTTGGAGAATAGCTATTTGTCAGTGCTTTTAGAATCTTGTATGAAGGACGCTACTCGAAAGCTAGCACTTTTGCTGCTTTATCCCACTGAAGCTCTCTAACTCCACAAAAACGAATGCTTAGTACTTAGCAATGGCTTTAGCGCCTTGAGCTGCTGTTTTCTCCTGGTATTTTTGATTTTCAAGAGAATATCAATCTCTTGTGATGTTAGATTGCAAGTATTCTAAGATTTTATCTACGGCTTATGCCGGTGCCACTTAGGCACGCAGACTGGATTATGCATGTATGTATTCTTAGACTTTTCACTGACCTTTTCTTCCTTTCTCTTCCACGTTTTCGGTCAAATCCTAGTGGGATAATTTAAAATTGGAGAAATAGGCAGATTTTCATCTTGAAGGCCAAAAACGAAGTGTTATAAAGCCAAAGAGAAGGACAGAGGATTCAGGAATCAACATCTTTCTGTCCAAAGTAAACAATAAAGTAGCTTTTCAGCTATGTATATCCCGCTTACAACTAGTCAAAAGATCACTGATTAGTAATCGATATTCATTTGAAGAGCATGCGTGGTTCCATAGATTTTTCTTTTTTGCGAAATCATTGACCTTTGGAACTTGCAAAATCTCAGTGTGGCGTGAGCAGAGGGAATAACTGGTATTACCAGTTTTACTGGATCCTTGAAACCTGATTATAGATGTCTCTCGGGGCAATTTACATGAATTTTATTTATTTACTCATGCAATTATACAGCAGTGTAAAGCGGAATCGTAAAGGGTGGATTACTTTTCCACATGAAAACTCGAACCGTACCAAACGGTGTTGGAACCCTCTTAGTTTTGTTCCTTTCATTGATCATATCAGCACTCACTCACACTTTTGGGTTAAGCAAGATTCAGCTGAGTGATGTAATTTTCTGTAACTGTCAAACTACATGGAAAGTGGAAATGTTGTTCTGTGAACACAGCGGGGGAGCATAGCTCAGTAAAAGAATTTACCCACGAGCTCACGAATACAGATCACGACTTATGAATTTACTCCTTCCTTTTACACCACAAGCTAAAATCTTAGCTTAATTTGCATAATCAATTTTGCGTTAAGCGCATTCGATCTGTCCAGTTTCATTTCAGGGTTTAGTTATCTTGAGAACTCTCTGTCAAACAATTCAATTTTTCTATTGCCTTTGTTTCTATATAAGATATGAAACAACTCCTTTGAGGCAAGTGTGATGGTACGGAATAAAAAGCTTGGGAGCTTGGGAGCTAACTCCAATAAAACGTGAATTGACAGCAATGTCACAAGTGTTAGTCTGTAGAATTTGCCAAGTTTTAATATTTCACCGTCCTTGATCATGTATAATCTCAACATTATCTTGGACTATCACTGCTTAAAAATCGACGATTTAGACCTCTTAGCTTGACTTAGCGGGAAACTTTCAAGTCCGGACGCACATGAAAGGATAAATCACCGGGTCTTTGTTCGAGCCCCGAAACGACATATTTGAATGTGTACTATGGATACAGCGTTCTGATGTAATCTCAGCATGCAGTTCATATGTGGTAACGCTTTTAATGTCGGTAAAACCAAATATATCTAGAGACAGGAACCTAAAAGAAGCAAAAAGAAAAAATCGTGCGCCAAAGAGGGCGATATTTTAAGTGATATTTTTCGAACAGTTTTAGTAGAGTTAAAATCCTCTCTTTGGGCGATCGATGTTACGGTTTACGCAGACCTGACATGACCGCGCTATTGTCGTGAAAAGCAAAAGTAGACTAAAACTTTAGATCAAAATGTCGAATTTTGAAAGTTCGTAATCAGCACCTGCCGTCAAATCTTTTCACAATGGCACCTCATGAACAAGTACAATGGAGAACGAACCGCACATCACATAAGATCGATTCAGTGCGTGGCAACATTTGACCCACACACTCTTTAAAAAATCTTAACAATGCTTTTGGCGGGGACTTGAATGAAAGTTTTAGCGATTTTTTCGATACCGAAATGAAATAGTCGAAATAGCCCAAGGTGAGCCATGAGGAATGAGGCTGCACTACAAAACACGAATTTGGTATGTGCAATGCAAGGTATGCTTTCAGTTTATTTTTAACTCCAACCAGGCTAAGACGGCCAAGGTTAAGGGTAGTGACTGAAAGATTTATACCAAGGCAGGATTCCTACTTGTCGTAAAGCATTGCTGAGTAGAAGTAAGCAAAGTTGTATGCATACAATACAAGCCAGGAATAAAGTGACTTCCTTCATAATCATTAGTTTCAACTGATTTTTTCGCGGCACATATTTCTTGTTGAGTCGTTTGAAGGGCAATCCTACCACGCAACCCGTTGCGCGCGCTAAATATAACATGGTGATGTTCTATTTTAAAAGAACCCTCTCATAGGTGGAATCCGAGCCAAGAGTATAAAAGACGCGCGAGGAATCGCTGCAGTGCATCAACGAAATAAAATACAACTTTGCATAGCAGACGTGTACCGCGTCTACTCTCAGAGAGCGCCATTGAAAATTGTTAGGTTTGATATGAGTCTTTGGATGAGTAGAAGCTCTTATTGTGTTTCTCAGCGGGACATTGCTTCTTATTGAAATTGAAATCTATTCAAATTTTATATTTACGGTTCAGTAAAGCTCCGTCTTCAACACAGTACTTGATATGATCTTGACAACACTGACTAAATTGTGGTAAAGTGACGTTAGTGGCAAAGAAAGACGCATTCTTTCTGGTTGAGTAGGTTAGTTTGTACACAAACATAACTGCGCTGGGTGGAAATCTGAACGCCAAGGATGTTTGTCAGCGGAATATAAAGCAATTTTAAAAAATAATAAAATAAATTAAAATGATTCATAAACTATCCTGGGTTGGAGTTTCCTACTAAAATATCGCTCGAGATGAAGGGGGCCGGTTTAATAATAATAAAAAAGAAAGCAAGTGAAAGAAATTTATAAATGTTTGCGATATTTTGAACTGGAAAGTGATGAATATAGAAGAGTACCTGCTGTATCTGGAGCAATAACTGACTTTGTTTTTTGCTATTCTTACAAAAGTGCAATGGAAAAATGGCTCCATAGTCACAGGAGGTCTTCCGTGTTCTCTTACAGTTTAGATAACGGAAAGATAATCACGACTGCCCAGATAATTCAAACAAAAAACGGTTACAAAATATCGCAAGCGTGGATTTCATTTCGATATGAAAAAAAAAGAAGACTTAATCGTTAAACCACAGAACTTAACTATGTTAGAACTGACATAACAGCTCAACTTGCCCGAGGCTAGAATTGAAATGTGTGGGAACGTTATGTCACTCCATCTGGAAGAAAAAAGAGACGATTCAACTGACTCCATTGTTCGTCCTCCGCTGATTAAGTTAATACGATTTAATTTTAATTACTGATGAAGCGTGTGTCGCATTGTATGCTCGGAAACCCCAGGGTGACATTTTCAAATTCACCAGACACTTCCTAGATAAGTAGAAAGCCTCGCTTCTAATTGAAACCCTGGGAGATTTCCACCTAGCTGGTCAGAGTGAACGACAGTACCGCTCTGCAGACGGTTTTCACGGTATGTCGGTTAAGTAATCTCGACGCTGATTCGATTAAACCATAATTTGACCACAGACATAACATTCCGCCCAGACCTATAAGTTACCCTCAAAACAGTCCATTTCAAAATTCATCAATTTCAAGCGAGTCCTGTGGCAGCAGTTGGAACGTTCCGCAAAAAATCCGACGACATGATGGACGAGTGGCGCCGTAGGATGCCAACTCCACACTTGGCGACGTCTATTCCGCATTACCACGCTCTTGATTTTGGAAGAACGATGCCTCTGCGGCATCCACCAACGACAGTGCACGCCAGACCTAACATCACCTCCTCGCCTCAAACCTTCCTGCCTTTCTCACATACGCTAGGTCATCGACTGCCAATCCCTGTGGCAAGCAGAGAGCTGTCGATCTCTTCATCCTCTTCCTCACTTTCCTCTACACAAATACAGGCTTCTACTAATGAAAGCGATGCAAGAGCTCAAAACGTGGAGAAGAAGCGATGGCAAACGGCGAATTATCGCTGGATGTTCACTAAAAGAAAAGGTAACAAACTCAACCTGCTATTGATCCAACTCAAACATTAAAGGAACATGCTTGCAACATTTAGATTTCTGATTATTTCTGTTACAACGTGTACAAACCCGTCAACAAACTGGTTCACCACCATATTTCGTCTTTACATTGCTACATATTAGTTTGTATTTTTAGCTTTAATCGAGTGCGATTTTTCGAGTGCTCATTAAACCCTTCGTAAATCATACGAGATAAAATCTAGATACCTTCAATTCACTCCCTCAGAGTTAAACCATCACTGAATAGTTCTGAATTCTTGTATCTCTGTAGCATTTTTTGTGTGTAGCATCATCGAAATGAAACTATGTTTTTTTTTAAGTTTGCATTTATCACCTGCTCGAGGATTGACAGTTTTTTCGCTAAGCATGAAGCACATCATTCTTCGAATCCACGCGCCATTGAACCTCAAATACCATGGACAAAAAAGAATGCATCTCTTTTGGAAACGCGTATATTAATCGATTGGTAAATATTGAACATGAACCATCTACTGACACAGGTATTGATAATATTTTCAACAAGCATAGCATTTTTAAAGCCGATCAATTTTACAAACTACCAGGTGACGACGAGGGATTTTAGTCTTTTATTGAGAACAAGGGTCAGGGAATGGAACACAAAGATTCCCTCAAGGAGGACCGGTTGTCTTGTGTATTATGCGTTCATTCGAAAGCTAAGACAAAATACAACCTATATATCAAAATAAGTAATGAACTCGATTTCACAGTTCATCTAGTTAATCATTCTGCGCTGGATCAATGCTTCGAGAGTCGGAGCAGAGCAAAGTTCACCACCGCCTCTTAAGGACACAAACACCCGAAAATTCACTCATACGCTGCGGAGAATAAATTGATTTACTTTGATTTAGTAAGCTTGTTGGTTTCACCTGCCCCGGTGTGGTTGTTTATTTACAGAAATACAGGAACTCCTTCCCGAATATTTCGATTAAAAGCTGTAAATTGGTAATTTATTTTTTGAAGAGTAAGACTGACACTTCTCAAATTCTTTATAATCATGATTGCCTTGGCTTCAATATAATGTCCTAATTGAACTCTTGAAAAGTCATGAGTTTTTCGTAAACTAGGCTCTAAAACAGACTCGCTAAATCGCGTTGTACTTGATATCTCTTGCACAGAACTGGGCAATCCTAGACAGAACATTTGGACCGGCCTTGTGTTTTCAAAGATCATCAGCCTCCGAAGGCTTCATTGAAATTTTGCTCTATATTCTAAGCAAACAACCTTATTTCTTGGCCGGCAAGAAACCTTACAAACCGTCGCCGGTAAAGCAGAAGAAAACTAGTGCTTTGATTTAAACTGCATTCATCAGTGTAGTTCCAATTGACCATAAGCTTTCAAAATTCTCATCAGTGTATCAGAAACCTGCCCTGACTGTTGCACCCAGATTGATCCATGTAATCGTAGCTATTCTTGCTCCGATAGCTAAATATAAACTGCCCAAAATAATGTGAACAGATTCTGCTAACTTTTAACATAAAGAAACTTAACAGTGTTCAGTAGCATTTATGCTTAAGGTGTGCTAGAAAGCTTTAAAGAATTCAACAGCGCTACATTGAACAAGACCATCTCTTCAAACACTGATTGGCAAACGCATCATTTCTAACCGCGGTGCAAGCATGCTTTAAACACAATGCACAACATATAATACGAACTTTGCAGCATTGAAACAGATTTTAAATTACTTCAATGCGATTATCGTAACACTAATACTTAATTTGTTTTATTCTTTGCGAGATTTCCTGTCGCAGAATCGAGCAGCGGCACAATGAAACCACGATCCTTCCATTAATCTTTCAGTGAAGCATTCAATTCAATACGTGTTTGTTGATGGCTCGGCGTAACCCCGAGTGTAGCTAACGGAAAATCAGTGACTCAAACCCATTTTTGCAGTGTTTTTATAGAGTGGTCTTCATAGACATAGAGAGAAGGCATTTCAGCCTCTAAAAGATTTAGGAACGCACCCATATTAAATAAACTAAGGTCGGCAATGTGCAGTGTAGGTGCTTCTCTTTCTTCTTAATCTCGCCACAAATTAACAAGTGGGATCTATGCTTTGTCTTTCAAACAACTTTTATCGTTTTCTCAAACGAAGTAGAAAAAGGTTATCTCGTCTCCCATCAACCACATCCGAAACAGTTTACATTCATCTTTAAACATTGTGACCCCGCTGAATATTAAAAACACTGTCTAGCTTCGCCATACGTTCTTACCCCTTCCTACGATAATTAAAGCAAACAGTAAATATATAATAAGTAAGGACGAGGGAAGACGTTACTGTTTTGAACCGATCTACATTCAAGGCTATATCCCTTAACTATATTCAAAGGACAAGTATAGATTGAAGTGTTATGGAGACGAAAACCTCTAACAGAAGCAAACTGGTTGTGGTTTGGTTTGATGCATCGATGATTTCAAAAAGACACCTTTCGGAAACCTGAAGGCATGATTTGAAATCAGTTATTAGTGTATCAAAGATAGCAGTTCTTTTTGTTTTAACGGTTTTCGTCTTCTTTTCGTGTCTTCTTACAGCAGGAGCTGCTAAGGTCACAGAAAAGGAGGAAACAAGTCCCGAGATAAAAAGCCAAACTGCAATGAGTCAGAAGAAGAGATTCACCTTCACTCAACGACAACTCGTCGAACTGGAGAAGGAGTTCCACTTTAGCAAATACTTGACACGGACACGACGCATTGAAATAGCATCTAATTTGGCGCTTACTGAAACACAGATTAAAATATGGTTTCAAAATCGACGAATGAAATGGAAAAGAGAACTAAAAGAATCAATTCGAAAACAAGGGGTGAATGAATCGTCTACAGTGCCCTTCAACCATGGGTTTCATAATGGCTACCAGCGATCTCTTCGAGAAAGCGCCCCATCTTATCAGAGGCAAAATCCAGAACTTTATGTTCAACATACCGCACCTCAATATTTTCCCAATTATCTATCGCTTTAATGTACAAACAGCGCAAGAAAACCTAATTTATATAGCACGAAAGACATATTAATTTAACAAAAGTATACTCTAAAGCAAGAATATGGACAAAAATATTTCTATCTCCGCAGAAGAGGTATTTAACTGAAGTAGACTATTGTAGCAAGCTACAACCAACTCAAGGGCTCTCCAAGTGACAAAAGCTAGAGCCTAAAAAAAACTGTCTGATTAATTGGATTTCATTTCAGGATGAAGTGAACATCTGATAACATCTTATCTAAATAACATATACACACAAAGAAGGAAACAAAACCGAAAGCCAAAGAGAGGAAATAGTGATTAACCGAACGCCTCACACAAAAAGTGCGTCCGTAACAATGTTCAAAGGAGATTTATACCTTTGTTTGAGTTGAGGCCCTGGCTTTCCGCTCGCTCCAAAGAAAGCATTTTCGTGTCCTTATGGCGAAGCAAGAGGCCACACACGGCTCCAGAATTCAACCAAATGGAACGCGGCGGTAAATTTTAACACGCCTATAAAAAAATTGGGGCAGGCGAGGCAGTGTGCAATGCAAAGTTGTTTATTAGAATATTCCATCATTCCTTTTCATTTTGGCTGTCAGTCTGTCGTTGCTTGCAGTTAATCTGGCTGTTTCGTCGATGTGGTCTTTGATCTGAGGGAAGCGCTCCGATTAGTCAATGTCGCTAGGTATTATGTGAGGAACAAAAGAGAGGCAACCCCGTGGACAGGAGGCATGCGCCCGTCATTTAAGATCGACTGAGTCAAACAATATTACAAGGAAACTTCACCGCGCAGGTGTCCAAATACTGCACGGAACACGGGAAGAGCATCTAAGAACAAACGTTCTTTGTGAAGATCACGCCTCTTGTTTACATTCCTGTTGCTATTTTCACGACATTTCTCGACAATCCAATAATTTTGTTTTTAATATGCCTACCAGAAAAAAAAAAACTTATATTGTAAGGATGCGCCAATAAATATCAAGTCTAATATTAGCTGTGTGTAAATCGTAAATCAAAAGAAATAAAATGAGATCCAGCTTAAATAGTCTTTTGTGACTCTTTGTTATTCGCCGAACTTTTCTGTCACAAACGATGACGTCACTTGCTGACGGTGGAATGAAAATAAATATTTTCATACACTAATAACTTTTAGCCAAAATGTTTCGTCTTGCAACTTTCTCTACGATTAAAACTTCAAAATTAAGAAAAGCAAATAAAGGAAAACAGATCCCTAAAAAGTTGACTCGAGTACAATGCATGTGTAAGTCAACGATTCAAAACTCTTCTCATTTTCGTTGGGCGCGACATTTTGAGAGCAAAGTATAACCAAAAGGTGTGAATAGAAGCTTCTTGACCTGCGGTGTAAGTTAAAAGAATTGATTGATCTGACAATTCAATTAAAATAAATCCAGTTAGATTTTATCGCGTACTTCAAATAAGTGAGTGACGCTAAGCGTGTGCAAGTTGTTAATAAAAACGTTTTGGCGGTGTAGAGTTGCAGGTGGAAATGCTATAGATAAAATCATATAAAGCCTATGAGACTTGAGACAAAACCAAATAGTCGTACACGAAGCTCTTATCGGGAGACGCCATTAAAAAGACGCTGTATGTATGGACCAGCATACCAGAGAACATTCCAGGGACATTTTCAAATATATATAGAGTGGCAAATTTCAGGTTAATTCTGCAGTACACATTACTTAAGAAAACGTGAGAAGAATGTTTAATTTTTATGAAACTCTTGAGAGTAACAGCTGTCTCCTTTGAATTCCCACCAAAAAAAGTATTAAGTGCTTGCATGGTTAAATAATCTTGTGGTTTAACGTCGCCTATGTCTTTTGTTGTTGATTTATGAACCGTTAGAGGCGATACCACAAAACTTGCATATGTCGGCACGCGATTTGTTCCAATCACACATGTTTTAAAATACTGCTTTTTTGGAAGACACTATTAGTCGAGTCATGCACAAACTTAGCCATGCGACGCTCAGAAATGCCAATAACTCAAAGTTATAACTCTTGGCCTATCTTTTTCTAGTTTGCTGACTAATTGGGCATAAACCGTCTCTAAGCTGTCCTCTGCACCGTGCGAATAAACGTTTACGCGACTCAGCTCGCCGGACACGCTAAATGTTCATTTGAGGGGCGAAACACTAGTACTATTTTGTAAACAGTCACTCTTTACTTTGCAATTATGAGTTTCCGGTTCTGATTAACAGAACAACACGCCACAAAAGATATGTGTTTTGTGAGAAACGGTGGCATAATAGATGTCCTCGAGGAAAATTTGCTTATCAAACTCATCCATCATGAATCTATCAACTCGGGATGACTACGATATTCATAACGCTGGAGGGCTTAAATAATAAATCGGCAGCCTCTTATGCATACCAATTGTTCTCCAAAATCGGCACTTCATTGAAAATTGAGATTTCAAAGTTCAGTTGGATTCGTGTAATAGCTTTTCGATGAGAATACTCTTACTTAATTTCAGTAAATCCTAGTTATTTTTAATTATTCAACAGTTCAATGGCTCTCTTAAGTGTTAGCCTTGGCAGTTACGTTCATTCAAAGCCTTTCCCACCAGGGGGTCAGTTATTCTGCTAATAAAATACTTTCTGAATGCGTCCACCTCTTTCCTCTACGGAAAAGTAAGAGACTTGGAAAAACGTCTTCTACTGAACACAGAGGTGAACTTTTTATTTACACTCATTAAGCGAACAAACTGTACTTTGAATTTTGTTAATTTGTTTTTAGTTTGTCAAAGTTGTACCGGTTACGCCGCAGGGGTCGGCAACTTAATTCAACTCTTAATCAAATACTCTTTAAAGCAATCCGCCAAATTAAGTAGATAAACATTGAAGTAGCAAACAATATTTCGTCCCAAAAATAAAAATTATATATGTTTTTATAACAAATGATTTGATGTTTGTTGATTCTGATCGGCACCAGTCAAAAGAAAGTTCACTAACAGGGTTGACACAAGTTATGAATGGATGTCTTTGCATAGTTATCTTTTGATATCTGGCGTTGTGCGTGACACTGAAGTACTGCAATTGCTGATCCAGTAGGCTACCTTACTTACATAAACGAGCAAATCTAGCTGAGAGCAAAAATTCAGAGCAAACTATTTCAGATTGCTTTTGTACATAGAAACGCATGCCAACACTTTAATCTTCTAAGGTCTCCAACTTGCTTCTTTTGGAACAGAGACTGGGAGGGGTGGATAATATCTCCCAGTGAAATGATGTCTCCCAGGGAAAAGCCCAAGTGACATTTCAGTCTGCATACCTATGGGAATGATTAAGGTGATTTCCGCAGAACATTCGAGCAAAAACGGCAAAAGTAAAGCTACCAAAAAACGTCGTAGCATGGTAATATTTTAAATAAAGGCAAGAAGAACTCAGTTACCGAGATTTAAGCTCTCAAGCTGACCCCCCCCCCCCCCCCCCCCCAGGGAAAATTTAACTAGAAGTTATCCATATTTCAATTAAAACGGACGTTTCACGTTAGTTGAAAACACAATAGCACACGTATTAAGCATTCTTACGATGTTTGACATTAACTTTCTCGAGAACTGATGCTTGGGGATTTAATCGCGGGGTCACCTAAAGAAATGATATACGGTGGGATGTTTTAAATAGTATTCAAAAAGTTATCGTGCTGTGAGTAGATTTTAGGGAATAATTTTTGCACTTATTGCTCGAACTTTGAGCGGAATCCATCTTACATTCTTTAAAAACACAGATATAGGCAGACATACTTTTATTTTATTCTAATCATGATTATTTTAGTATTGTTATTTTAATTATTTTGGTATGAAGTATTCATTTTTAACATTTTAATACTGTATGCTCATTCTTTTTGAGTGTCCCCAGTTGGTCCGCTGGGACTAAATACTTCGACACTTAAATAAAGGATGTTATATTTTTATTTAAGCTTGGAAATACATACACTTCAACAGCTAGTTCGTAGAGATATTCCGATGTTCTGTTGTAGGTAACAGCGAAAGAAATAAAACCAACGACCAAATTAATAACTTAAAGTAATATTTATTACAATTACGTGTTGACAACAAAATTTACATTAAGAATTAAAAGTTGCAAGTCGCTGGCTCAATGTCCTTAGCAATGCGACACCGCCAAGCTTTGGGTGAAAACCTTTTTAATAGACCCAATACAGTTGGGAAGACAAAAGTATCTGCGAGAAAGTTTCATTTGTCCATACAAAATATTTCGATTTCTCTTTAACGTGTAAAGAATGTAAACCCCAGTTTTAAATGTCTATGTAAACAGCGAGCTAGTGAAGTCATAGAAAAAGCCGCGACAAATCGAAGAAAATGAAATAATTACTAGTAAGCGTAAGAATTCCAAGGGAACACAAATCGTTACAAATGTAGATGTACGTAAAACAGCATTTGTAAACCGGCTGCAGAAGTTTTGTAAGGGGGGAGGCGAGGGTGTGGTGGATAAAGCAAACCAGGTGGAAATGAGCACGAACAGCAAGAAAATACAAATAAAAGCTGCTCCTGCGGTAAGAAAAATACGAGATTCTTAATTTATCTACGACCTGATTTTCACCACATAATGATTGTAGATTTCAAAAATATACTTAACTGTGCATTATGGAACTGTGTGTCATTATGGAATAGTTTAGAAAGAAATCTTAGGCTAAGCGAATCTCTGAATATTTTTAAACGAAGATTACGAGGTAAACTCTTACGTGAATTTTTATTTTGATAATACAATATTGTGACATAATTCTACCCTATTTCATATCATTTTTATAATTCAATGGTACTTTGATTTATTTCATTGTAATTTTAAAGTAACTTATTTAGTAGTACTGTATTAGTACTGAAAAGCCCCCATGGGGAGTGCTAACAAAATTTGTATTGTATTGTAACTGTTGCTATCAATCTTTATTTTTCTCAGCTGTCGGACGAAAATTAATTCTAGTCGTTTTATATCTTAATGAGAATAGTTTAATGTCACAGGTCAGGAGGAGAAAACTGTAGTTAACAGCTGTCAGAGAGAAATACTTACAAGCAAAGAGCTAAGGAAGCTGTCAATACATGAAGTCATTTCTTTCTTGACGTGAATAAAAAGGAAACTTGAAAAATGTATTTAAAAATTTTTCAAGTCCCGCTAAGAGCACAAACAAGAGGAACTTTTGTTTTGTCTTTGTGTTTTGTTCTTTTTCTAAATATCTTTATTTTTGCATTCAGATTGCTTCCACAGTTAGATAAACTTATTTTGAAGGCAGAGAAGCCAAATTACTCGCCTGAAGGTTGGTATGTGATTAGTATGGCTTAAACGGAAGAGAAAGTTGTTGAAAAATAAGCAAAAATACTTCTGGACGGACACTATAGGTGCTAAGGTTATCTAATCTGCATTGAGTTCTGTAAAACTGAATTACTTAAAGGGAAAGTTTTCAAAGGTTCGGCTAGTTGGTGTCTTGGTGAAATGTTTCCATAGGAAAGTAATTTATTTTCAAAGTAAAGATACGGCGGCGACGACGTCAGGCTCTGTGCCAACTGTCAATTTCAGATGTAGGTCCGTAACGCATACATGCGATTAAACCACACTGTTACTACTGTCTGGTAATATAGTTCAAAAATTCAAAACAAAACTAGTTCGTATCACCTTGTAACAAATTCTAATCTTAAGTAGCAGTTGAAAAAAAACAACTGAATTATTGGTCTAAGAATGTATGAATAACCCACTTTAATTATATCAGAATATAAGCCACATCAGCTTTAGTTGGCTTTCATGGTCGAATTGGAATTTGGAGATGTTGGTTTTTGCGGAGGGAAGAAAACCGGAGAACATAGAGGAAAACCCTCGAAGCAAGGCGAGAACCAACACCAAACTCAACCCACATATGGGGAGCAAGCGCTCGCACCACTGTGCCATTCCCCTTTAAACTCTAACACCTAGACCCACCTGTATTATAGCTAGGTGGACGTAGACGTCAAAATGAAAGGTTTATTTGGACTAGACGTTGTTAGTAGAACTCAAAACACTTATTTCCCTTCCTTTCCTCTTCCCATCCTTGAGGACGTTCTGAAACAAGTAATTCATTACCTGTCCGCAGTAGATGTTTGAAGAAAATCTATCGAGTTTAGCATAGACATAACGAGGTCATACAAGACATGCTTATTTAATACTTCGATTTTCAACGTTTAGAAAGCATGTCATTAAAATACCCTGGCTTTGCAGACTTTCCCTTATCTGCCAATTAAGGCCACAAATCAAATTTTCCTGATAACTTATCTCCACTGCACGTGTCATGTTGCCACTGCTAACAAACAAATGTCTAGAGTTTGGAATCAGTTTATCGATCGTCACTACATCATGTGCCTGATCCTTTTGATATCGTGTGTGTGTTTTTCTCATCTATCCGCCACGATCAAGTGACACTTGGCTTGTGGTAGTCAGTTCGGATAGATATGAACTGCTAACTTTAATACTGATAAATAGATGACCCCAGTTGTGGACGAATCACCAAAAGTTATTCGGCTACAGGGTACATTAAATTTATTACATTTTAAGCAAAAGAACGTTTGATTTGTGACCCTGGTAAACATGCGCAGGTTTATAAGTCATCTGTTTCCAAACTAAAGCTACATGAATGCCATCATACAGTATCGTGATATTATCATATACCACACGAAATAACTTCAAACCGAATACATTTTTAACTGTTTGGTCGCTACCCACACACGAACTTACTCAAATTTGAGCGTTCCGTTTTCTAAATGCTTGCAACGCGAGGAGAATCACTGAATTTAAAAGTTCTTTACAGCAGGGTTAATAGCTAGGATTTTAAGCAAACATCAACTTGGAGGCTAAATTCCCAGGACTCTGAAGTTTCTGTCCAAAACAAAGATTAGTTCAAATACATTTATGTTAAGGGTATTTTTACTGTAACTTTAATCTTGTAAGTAATCAACACAGGAGAGCTATGGACCTACCATTGGCTGATAACAGGTTTTGGAACTAAAGCTTTCGCAGTTGATGTTCAGGAAAAGCTGTTGTTCTAGTCAAAAAACAACAACTACTTAAAGAAAGATCGATATCGACGAAAAGAGAAAAAGCAGAAAATATGATATGACTCCTATTATAACTAAATTAATTGTCAAGAACTTGAATTTCGCTCGTGCCTGAATAGTACTACAGAACAAGGGGCTACAGGGTATTTCTAACGAAATATTTCGCCAATAAGGATTGAATTCTGTGGTTTAGTTTGAAACAGCGTCTGCAAACCAAGGAGACATATGACAGTTATCTTATTCATCCTTATCCAATACGGAAACGTCTCAAATTTTTCTTAAGCTTATTATTGAGTTTCTGCAGATCTTTCTTGAGATAGCGTGTTAGTTCAGCTTGTAATTGCCACGCTAATGAGGTTAAATTATCTAGTGGTCCCTAATTATGCTATATTGACTGGACAGCGACCGTTAGGATAAAGCGCAGAGAAGCTAAAATGCTGATTCGTGATGAAACATCTGCTGACATTTTCAAGTAATGCTGGTGTGCTAGCCGGACGAGAAGGTACTTATGTAACGGTTTCGCCAAAACTGTGCAGATTGTTTTAATCTGACCAGGCTTGTTTTTTATTGCAAGGCCTCACCCTGAATTGTCCTGTGTTTTAATAATCTCAGTAAGTTTTTGGTTTATTGAACTTAAGTCTCAACGTCGGGGACGCAGCTCTTTCAACTAAGCCACTTAGATATGCTTCAGTTGTCTTTTTCTCAACGCCTATAATCCAGAGATAAAACTCGACTCAGTTCATGTTATTCCAACTTTTAACCCCAATGAGCAGAAATTTAATTTCATGTGATATTGTTTATTAGCTGTACAAAATAGTTCTAGCTTTTCAGTCTGTCTTTGAAACCCTACAGTGTAAGTATTGAGCAGTATTTTCATGTGGTACTGTTCATTATGCTGTACAAGGTGGTTTTAGCTTTTGAGTCTGTGGATGGAACCTTAGTGTGTGACCATTCAAAAGAAAGAAAGCTATTGAGTAGTACTTTCATGTGGTACTGCTCATTATGCTGTACAAGGCGGTTTTAACCTTTTTCTACCTTTTGAGTCTGTGGATGAAACCCTAGTGTGTGACTATTCAATGAAAGCTATTGAGCAGTACTTTCATGTGGTATTGTGTATAATGCTGTGCAAGTTGGTTCCTGCTTTTACGTTCATGTATGAAATCCTGGTGAGTGAACATTGAAATGAAAGCTTACACTTATTTCATGTGGTACCGCATGTGTTGTGCAACTTGAATCTAACTCTCAGGTCTCTGGAGCAAACCTAGTGTGTAACCGTTCAAATAAAAGCCGTTGTACTAAATGGATTCTAACATGTTTCTAAGTCGCAAGTTGAAAGTCGCAGAGAAATTCTTTAATGTGGTACTGCTGCTTGCTTATCAGTAGCTTTTTAAATGAAGTTATGGATTTCAGTTCTTCAATTTGAACGTAAGCTCTCTTTGAATGGTAAAAGTCGAAACATAATTTTGAGTCAGTTTTTTGTCACAGCTCTTGACAGGCATGTTTGCCCCCAGCATCTAGTACATGTATCTAGTTGTAACTTGACGCTGCAGAATTTCCTCTGCAAACTTTCAAAACTTCTTTACAGGCAAAGAACGAGTGTTTTTTTTAAGAGAATAATTTTCCTTCTAAACTGATTAACATCTGATCATCCGTTCTGTAAGCATTTCTTTGTTTTATTTAAAAAGGGTAGCCAAGGTGAAAGGCGAGTATCGTGCCACAACAAGCGAAATGCGAGAGTTTTTCGACAATGCCGATAATTGTAAGAGTCAATCGCAAAAATAACCTTACCGCCGCTTTTTGACATTTGGCTCATTTAACAAGCGTTCCTTACGTTAGAAAACATACTTGAAACACCAGTTTAGAAGCGTTAAGTTAAGAACTGACAAATGGACCGTTGAAAACACCTCAAACTGTTGTACAAGGGATAGCATGGCTTAAACTTTATATGAATGTACACATATAACTCATGAACAAATATCTATAATACAAAAATGATAATATTCTGTCGCATTGTCTCTTTTCATCTTGTTTTATTCAATGTAAGAAGTCCCAGACCGTCCAAAGTTCAAAAGAGTTCTCTTAACTTAATATCTAATGCAAAAAAACATTAGAACAGTCTTTCTTTTTCATGGTGTCCATTGTAGTAACATGCTTCTTATCGGACTCTTCATCAGATATCTTATCCACAGAATTGGAATTTTAATATATCTTGGTATATCTGAACTTCACATCAAACTAAAACATTCCATTTTTTTTGAAATATCGCACAAACAAGAGATGAAAAGCATGAAACAAAGCGAAAAGTATTGTTAAATTCGCTGAAGACAAATTCTAATGAATTTATTGAACATAAAGTTCTATGTTACCGCTTTTAAAAATACAATTACAGTTTTTACGAATAACCGATTCTAAGCTCAAAGCATGGAATAAATTATTCACACAGAGTCCATTGTTTGTAGCAAAACAGGGAAACTATAAAGAAGAGAAAAGTGCTACTTACGACTTTTACACAGTGAAAGCACAGTAAAACAAAGCCAGTTAATAAAAGCCAGCGAAAGTAATTTAATTACCCTAACAGAACTGTCTAGATTAACATGTGCACCAGAAACAAACAGCTCCCATTGCCCTTTGTTTGCTTTCAACTAAGAAGGAATTAAAATAAATTCAAGTTTAATAACTCTTAACCGCACTTCTATTCGATAATACAACACGATTCACAGTTCCTTAACAATGTAGACCATGTGTGGTGGATTGTCTCTGCGGGAAAAACAGTTCTCATTTCGCTTCAGACAACACAAGTCGTCGAATCTTTTTATCGACGAGTAATTACATTAAAGAACCCGAGTTTAACTGAAAAACAAGTCAGCTTTCTTAAAAAGTTGTCATCCTATAGTTTTGAGAGAAAAATGGCTGATTAATTGTGCAGTTACAAGTGTAATAAAGTGCTTTTTTCATTAGAAAATAAAAACGTCGTGATGTTTTAAATTATGGCCAATTACCGGAAAGTGTCCCTATGAAAATAAACAAGAGTTTTTTCATCTGCTCAGTTACAAAAAGATGTTTAGCTTACGTTTGCAATAACTAAAATTTGGATAAGTAGTGTTGCTTATTAGAATGGAAGACTAAATGCAAAATCTTGTGGTGACAAAGATTTATCACGATGCGGAAAGAGTCGACCGTTAGTTCACAAAACCTCAAATCCTTTTTAATCTAATCCTGTAGTGTGTCTCTTAGTGTAAGTAGCGTTGATTCAAAATAGGACATTCAATTATGCGTAGAATTAGAGTTGTTTTTGAATAAGGTGAGCATAAATAAGTCATATACGTTTACTAACATCGAGTATAATTGTTCGAAATATGACTGACATTTTATGAAAAATTCAGCTGCTCCTTGGCAAATTTATCCGTAGTATGGTCTAAACTCACGCGCTTCATTAACAAAAATTTCACTTTTTGCTTGCAAAACCACCTCTTTTCCTTGCGCTATACAACCTTATAGCAACATTTTAACGATGCCTTGGATTATTGTAATCCTGTTCCACACCCAGAGATGTGTGTTTCAAGGAAAGATGTTTTGCTGATTTATAATAAGACTAGCTAAATACTAATACTTCGAAAACTGCACGAAAACTTTGAAGTACAATGGCTGTTTGCTCGATCGAACTATACTCAGCTCAGGTTTTGATCACGCTTTAAGAATTCTATTGTTAAGCCTTACTTTTAAACTCTTGCAACTTTTTCTCCTCGTAACGGAGCGTAAAACAGATGTATTTAACAATGAACAACGCTTAAACTGATCGTTGTAACTTCGTTCAATCAGTAATTGCTTGTCATGAAGCCCCTAGTTTGTCTCACTGGCAAACACCTCCTCAAGCTACAAAACTTGAAGACAATGAGGCGAGAGATAAATGACTCATGTTCTAAGCACCTCCAGTTTATTTACGTTTCTTTTTCACTCATTCACACAGAAAAGCACCTGCGCAAGCAGAAAGACAAAGGCAAGACTTGTTATCTTCAGTCGGCGAGAAAGTAGTGACGCCCCTTAGCAAGTGATTTTAGTAGAACGAAACACCTCGGTCAGTAAGACTACACAAAGAGATACACAATTTACGTATTCGTACAACACTTCAAAACACCTTTCAAATGAAGGTTTTATGTCGAAAACTTAGTCGAAACTTTGTATATAGTTTTGTTTGAACCGGCTTCACGAATACAATAAAAACGACTACATCACATGTTTTCTAGTTTTCTTTGTTTCAAGTTGACAATCATACTTCATTCGATTAGAAGGTCAGTTTACTGGATATTTCGTTAAGTGATGTACACCATTTTGTTTATTTTTCATCAAGCTGTGTCGGTCTTTTGTGCAAAATTGAGTTTCATTTCGAGTTATTGTAGAAATATGATGAAGGCGTAACGGCGTGTTAACCTAAACCACAGCGCGCTTCTTCAAAGAAAATGACAACAAAATAATTTTTCTTCATTCCCATTTACTGCGATCAGGGAATTTGCTACTGTTGTCGCGAACTTCATTGCATATTTGACTTTGTTATGAGTCCGTAACTGTTATTAATTGCCAGCTGGAAGAACACATTCATATTTCGACCAAAATATCTTTCCAGACTCCACCCACTGACAGAAGTGTTTCAGATTAACCGCTCATTACCAACGGAATATTACATGACGGATTTTACTGAACTTGCTAATAAATACAAATTAGCAAAATTTAATTTCTCTTTCTCTAAATGTTTTGATAAATAATCTGCTTCTCCGGATAACTGTTTAGCTAGTGAATTTCGGTGGAAACACTAAAACAACTTATTTTGTGTGAGTACGGATATTTGTGCAATATCATTTCTGAAGAAAGAAATTTGACAATTTTTCTACTCGTCTATCACATGGTTTAGCTGTGATCCATAATATCTTTTAGTCTTCAATGTACACTAAAAGCCACTAAAAACGTAGCTAATGAATACGTAACGAGGAGTTGAATTTTGGACAACAGTAAACAGAAAGCCCGTGTTTCAGAGTACTAATTAACAACAGACAGAAGCCTGTCGAACTGAACGGCAGCATGACAACTCCTTTCTTAATTTTGATAATTAGGAAAGGAATTCAACTCTCTGCTTCGCGTGCTCGCTGGGTAATTAAACTTCCAACTCCAAATTACTCCAAAAACATAATTCTATTTTTTTATATTTTTTTCTATATTTATGTCTATTATCCGAGGTTAAACGCTACATTTCATTAGGGTAAGACAATTACAGAGAAACTCTGTTGCTAAATTCGTGAAGTGTCGAAAATAGCCGATTTGTTTCCATCAAGGAATGATTTTTGGCTTATAAAATATGGAAAAAAATTCATCGGCCCAAAGTTAAATCCCTCATGTCCGACAAAATAAACATAATTAAATTGCATGTTTCCAGTAACTAATTTTAGGATTGAATGTGGGTTTTATATGTCCTAAATTAAAGAATCTTCTGCATTCAGGATGCAATGAATTACAGAAGTTTCATGATTCAAATTCATATAATTTTTGCAAAGTGGAAGGGCTTAAGAACGTCTAAAACAGCTGTACGTATAAATCTGCCCCCTACTAATCGATACCGTTAGAAATTGAACCAAATGGTGTGTGAAGCAATTAACTAACAGAACACGGCACAGCTGGAAAAACTTCTGTCACTGTCTACAAAACCAGACTTCAGCGGGGTTCCAATAACTTTCAGTACTATCCGAATACAAATATGTCTTCTTTGCATTAAAATGTAGTCCTTTGAAGATTGCGAAACTTGATGATTTGAGCAATAAACTGAAACATGCTGAAAATGTTACATCATAAAGGCATAACTTTAACACCGGTTCAAAAAGCTACTGATTATCAATCAGCTCATTATCATGGAACTTCTCTCTGAGGAGAGTTTCATTATCTTGTTAATCTGTGGAAACACAGAAGAATCAAATGGACCCAAATGGTCTTCTCAGATCCTTGTTGGACCTAGACGATCCATATTCCAAACGTTATCTACGGACACGCCCAGTCTCGGAGAAATTCAACGTACCGCATGCTCCGCGCGACAGATGGAATCTTGCAAACCATCTCCGTAAAAAAATACTTTTTAACGACCTATTAAAGAAAGTAATGACAGCACTGTTTACCTCTGAGTTTAATGGGTCAATTAAACTTTCTCTTAATCGTACTGCAAAATTTCAAATTCAAATCCTCTACAAATTCAGCTCTGCAGTTCTTAACAATGTAGTAAAACAAATATTGACTCCTAAAAACAACATTGTGATAAGTTCTCAGGGAGCTCTACTAAAGTTTTTTCAATACTTATTAGTGGAGTTAGACATGAATGGGAGAGTAAATTCAACAAAATGACATGCTGTTTCTCAATCTATGAGAGATATTTCTAAAAACATCCCTACCTTATACCTCATCATAAATACACTATTAAGTACTAAGTACCAAATACCAAGTACTATGATAAGTATGCCTAGATTTTTCAAGCCTCTTGAGAGAGTTTCTATTGGGACTAAATGACGACCAAACTCTTTGGACACAACCGTACTATTACCACGTAACTCAATAAAGCAGCGGCTCTTGTATTAAACCAATTTTTTGGCACCGAGTCTTGATACAAAGACTTATCCTATGAGACGCAAATCAATGCAGAGTTTCATTAGTTGCCAATGATTGTCTTGAGTTTCTTTTCATTTTGAAAGAAGTAGAAGAAACTTGTGCATTGTATTTTCTTTTGGCAACATGATTCCGAGCCAGCTCTAAGGCTCAAGTCTTCTAATATGTCCGTAGTCCTCCCACCCATAAATTAAATTACATCGCCTTTCACGATTTTCGTTTCCAGGATCTTTCTTTTCCCCTGGAAACGAGGTTGTTATTGCATGACTCACAATGCCATTCGTTTTCCCGCGTTTGGGAGCAACGGAGACCCCATCAAACAGTATATGGATGGAGAGAACTAATGAACGCTGAATATTAAGGATAACTTAAGATTGCAAGGCTTTACAATTTTTATGAAGTTTCTTCGGATTAAACAAACGCTGATCTGTCCTTGTCGTTTCCACTTCATCTCGGTATCAAAAAGGCCATCAAATATAAGCTTAGCAGTGTTTTACCGTATATGGTTCCTAACGCCATCTTATTTGGGCGGCAAACACGGCAAAAACTACAGTAAATGTATGGGGAAATTGTGTATAAATTACTGAAAAACTTAAGATACTAGGTAAAAGAATGTACAGATCACATTTAAGGAAAATAGCCTCGCTAGAAAAGCCACAATTAAGGTTTTCATTTGACTTGCATGAAAAATTAAAAGTGCAATTCCTCGCCTCATAGCAAATCTATAATCTTCAAATTTGATCTCAAAAGCCCTCTGCTGGGTATCGTTTCCTTGTAACTCAGAAAATCTTCAAAAAGTCAATCACTCTCAACTTATTGGACATCCAACTTTTAACTTTTCCCATACATCTACTCACATTTACTGCAATTTTTGCTTTGTTTGCCGCCCAAGCAAGAGGGCGCCAAAAACCGTGAAAAAGTAAACGTCTTTGCGTGTAAAGGAAAGTTCTTCCGGAGAAAATGGCTGACAGCAGCACATTAAGTAAACTTTCTATCGCAAAATAACCGAAAATAAAAGCCAATCACAATTCCACAAAATGCCACAATTAATTAACTGATTACATGAAAATTTGAAACGAAACCCTGGAACAAAACAAGGTTGAAAGCGACTGAATGAAGAAGAAAAGCAGCAAAACTTATAGAAAGTCCAAAAACTTACACGTCATCGTTTCAGTACGGTCCAACTTAGCACTTCAGTAAAGTTTGTTACCTTAACAATTGGGTCTTCACTCTTGACCTGAACAGTGGACTTGATTGATTCTAAGCAAAGCAATCCGTAGCCTTGATGATGACAGCCGTGTAAACTAGAAATCTCTTCAGTCCTTCGTTTGACTTGAACAAGGTGTCGTTATTCAGCAACGCCACTAGTTCGGACCTTCCCGTATACCGTAAGTCGTTTGTCATGTTTTTTTTTCCAGAGTATGAACAATTTTAGGCGATTATACGAAGAATATTTTGGAGGAAAACTCTTCTGCCTCGCTCGCTCGCTCTCGTGTGCTTCGTTCAACTGGAACAACGCGCGTCAAATTTTCCCGCCTTTTCATACCATCACTTCGTTTAGACATACATGAAATGTCCGCATCTTCCAGTCGATTCCATTCCTTGCCAGGTGTCATGTCGGATATGAGGTGATTTAATAGTCTTCATATAATAATCAAATGAATGCGCGCCCTCTGATTGGTCAATCAGCTATGGTTTATTGTGCCAGTAAACTCATGGAAATTTCGCGTGTCTTCTGAATTATTATATAAAAGCAATAGAACACAGGTTTCTATGGTTTAGAGGTATGATAAACCACTTGGGATATTGGAAGAACACTCGAAGAATTCGTAAATCACTCGCCTGCGGCTCGTGATTTACGAATTCTTCTCGTGTACTTCCAACAGCCCAAGTGGTTTACAGCAGCCTATAAACCATAAAAACTTGTGGTCTATTGCTTAAATAAAAAACTTGCTATTTATCTCCTCTTATCCAGCGTGAGCTCATGGAAAAATTGTCAACTATTATGGAAGAGTTAAAAAAAAAAAATCTGTAAACCACTTGTTATCAAACTAGATACACACCCACAGCGAAGATGCAATACGGCTACTTCTATTCTCACACAGCCTCTGATGTAATTTGGAATGGAAACCACGTGTACTTCACGAATAATTTTTTTTATTAATTCACTTCTTGATTTTGTAGATGTCGGTGCACAAGAGTAGGTGAAGCCGTGAAGACAATTCAAGCTATGAGTGTATGATGAGGCCCTATTTGGGGTTTTCGCGATGCGGGATATTTGGGTTAAAAAAAATAACGGGATATAAGATATTTGGGACAAAAATAAATGGGACATGGTATATCATGATCAGACAAAACGGGATATCGAGTAGGTAAATCGTTAATTTTTGCAACCAGAATTAACGGCAAGATAGTTAGACCAAAACTTATAAACGGAATGTGGGATATTCAGACTCCCCCCCACTCCTAACCCACTAATGGGACCTCTACGATGGAGGTACAAAGGTGCCTCTCGGTCAAATCACGATTAAGCGATGTGAATCATCTCGTTTGAGAGACAGAACCTGCTCTTTGTTTGCTTTTTTGTTCTTGCTTTGTTTTTTTTTTTACGGTTACCTAATTTTAAGCCTGCTTGCAAATGTTTTCTATTTCTTTTCACGCAGAAATTCTGCACGCAAGCTTCCTTATTGCGCTTTGTTTTTCCTTTTTCATCCTGCTTGTGATTCCTTTACTTTTTAATTGTGATTAAATCAATAACCTGGAAATACAGTAAAGTGCAAAATGATTCGGCTTAATCAAAAACACAACTTTATATTTCATCAAAATGGCCGTGCATCGTCTAAAATACTGGTGAACTGAATGATCATTGAACCAAAATTTGGACTAAACAAATCAACTTTTTTCACTCCCCCATGCCCTCCTTTATAGGTAGCTCTCTTTAAATTCTAATATTGTAACTTGATCAAAAATATAACACAAACAGTGTTGATCAACATTATATTCCAACACATTTTAAAACTGAACTTGACGTTCTGTATGCTAGTCAACATACATTATCAAAAGTGACTGATACAATTTTTTTTAAAAAACTATTTTTATCATAATTTTGAATCCCTTTCTTTTTCTTTTTTTAGAGGGTGGCAAAGGTGGGATACCAATCACGCATCGCGCTGAATTTTTCTATTAAATCACGCGTCACGTAAAAAGAAGTAAGTACATCGCCAATTTTACTTTTTCGACCCTAAAAGCGTCGTTGAAAGAAGAACTTTGCCGTTAAGCGCGAAAAAAAGAATTCCGCGAATTGCGCTCCCCGTCGTCAACATTCCGCTCGGCTCTCCCCGCTCGCCCTAGACCACCTACACTTTGCTAGTTCGCACTAAATCCATTAACCCAACCGGGAGCTTGTTCCCAGGCTACAATTCAAGTGAACAGATACTTTGAATAGCGATAGTCAATTTACTTGTTCCAAGATATCTTAAGACCACTTGGTTCCACTGAATATAATGAGTAATGACTCTAGAAACGATTTAATCAAATGCAAACTGTGAAGGTAAATGGTAGAGATTCATGAGATGTATTGCCGTGTTGGTATATGTGCTGTGCAGGTATATGTGGGGGATTAATGAGATGTATTGCTAGGGGATTAATGAGATGTACGCTGTGTAGGTATATTTGGGGGATTAATAGGATGTAGGCCTTGTTGGTATATGTGGGGGATTAATGGGATGTAGGTTGTGTAGGTATATTTGGGGGATTAATGGGATGTAGGCTATGCTGGTATATGTGGGGGATTAATGAGATGTAGGCTGTGTAGGTACATATGTAGGGGATTAATGAAATGCTGGGGGATGGTTGAGGAAGAATACTTGATTATATATCCAGGGGTTATTGTTTTAAGAGATATTAAGAGAATTGAGTATATTGCGGTGGAGTTAACTGGCCGCCCAACCATCCGGGTGGTGTCGCACCTATAAAGCGAAAGAACAAAAGGCTTGGCTTTGAGCCAATGAGAAAGCGCTTACGTCATAGCCAAACTGGACAAACGAGTTTCTGACACCGGCTGGATTTGATTATTCAAAATGGCGGACATACCTTCATTTAAGCTTATAATATGCTAATTTGCCAAACATTCTTTATATGCACGCTTATGTTCTGTAACAGCTTTGTAATTTATGCTATACATACAGTTATGTATTGAAATACGCGTTCACCTTGTGTATCTTGAGATACAGTAGCCACCTAAACGGAAATTCATGACATCCAGATCTAAGGTGTACAACGACAAGCCGTTCGTTTTGTTACACACTTTTATTATTCCCCTATAACACAATCGGGAGCCTGTTCACAGGCCAAGTTGGCAGGGATCTTGTATACGAATTGAGAAGACGTCTACACCACCTTTGCCATGCTCTAATATACAGGCAATATTTGTGTCAAAGCTTTACACCTGCAAATCCTTTTCAGTGCGGCAACGTTTTTATGTCTGTAAAGGATATAACGTGGCTTTTGAATTCAGTTAGGTCTTTATGACGACCTTCATCAAGTGGCTCACAAACGTTTCCCTTCTGTAGTCTCTCGTTGCTTACACAACTGTCTTCTCGAGCGGTATAAAATGACACCAAACTCTAACGGGTGTTATCTTTTCAGCCCTTTTGGACGAAATTCGTTCAGACCTTTTATACGATAGCCGAATTCGGATATGGTGTGTCATATTCTCTTGGTCTGATGCACTGCCAAAAATGATCGGTCGACAAAATGGACAAAAATAGCACTGAAGCTCATAGTTCTTGTGCAAAGTTTAACTATTTTCAATAGACTTCTTCGTATAATTTGTATCACAATTGTTTGGACCTACAGTACCATAAGATCCACGAAGATCAAAGACATCAGAGGTCAAGAAAAGGACAAAAAAGACCAGAAAATGGTGTCACGTCTGCCACGATTTGATGATCCTTTTTAAGACTCTTTTTACTATTTACTTTGAATGAATGCTATCCTTCTAGTTCAAAGAACGTTCACTTATCACAGAAATCTAACACGTGCTTGTAAAATAGCAAATCATGCATCACGTTATGATGTCCTGTCTCGCGTCACGCGGCTAATTTGGTCTCAATCACGCATCACGCTGCTAATTTTGAGGCGATCACGCGTCACGCAAAAACCTTTTGCCACCCTCTTTTTATTTACCTAAAATACTAGCACGCGATATACCGGCTACAAAAACAAGTTGTATAACAACTGATACACTACACCCTTCACTTCAAATTAACTAACAAATAGTACTATACAGGAGGGTGCGTGACAAAAATCCTCGTTTTAAAATCTTATTGTTACCATGGTTATGTGAAGAAGATTATTCTACGTAGTCTCGGGCATATACAGGATTTTAGAGAATGGGTTTGAGATACAGACTGCCGAGGGTAGTCCCTTTTAGGGGGTCCGGGGGCATCCTCCCCTGGAAAGCTTTTAAAATTAAGGTCCTCGGAAATGGGATTTCCGGCAGTCTGAGGCCAAGTCAAGGTGTTATACTGTCTCAATTTTTATTTAAGGGGGTTTGACTGACCCCCCCTCCCCCAAACTCCCTAGATCCACCCTAGGTAGTATGGTAAAAGAAGATATCTATATTTTTAAAATAATATGCACGGGAAATGGGAATCACACAGCGCTTTGCAGTTGATGTGTAGAGAATAAAGCTTGTAATGGCATAGGCTTATACTTTTTAAATCTCAGCTATTTCAGCTGTAGCAATCAGTGGTTGCTAGAAAATTCATTTGACTTGCAACTTTCTTCATCAGTGTGAGTCACAAGGAGCTCAGTTCTACTTCATGGCTTCCCAATTCTTTATCTTAAGAAAAATGTTTCATCTCGTGTTGTAGAGGGTATTCGAAATCTCTTAGTATAAAAAGCAACTGATCATTCCATTCCAATTCACTTAATCCCCATCGTCCATAAGATTGTGGTGTCGGTATCTATTGTTACCACGTCACTTCCATCATAGGTATTGGAGGTGCTGACCAAGGTACCAAATTCTAACTGCCCATCAGCTGAATAAATGAACAAACAAACAAATAAATCAATAAAGAGTATACAACCTACCCGAACCTAAAACAGTTAATTTTCAGGACTAAGGGCTTGTTCTTGAAAAGGCAGCTTTGTAAATTCACTAGTAGTTAACTTCAAGTTGATACATAGCTATAAAGTGTTTTACTTGTTTTCAACACAGCACTAATTAAAAGTTTCTAAGTTAGGAACTAAAATTGCTTTGCAATATATCTTAACTACATAAATTTCAGGACAGGAAAACTGCCTGCCTGCATGCCCGCTATCAATATAGGACACCATTTTAAACCTGTGAACTAAGAGGTTTGAGAGGTATTGTCATCTGGCTTGAATACCAACAACTTGAGACAACTGGAAAAATGGAGATCTACTCCCACACGAAAGAGATTATCAAAACAAGTGAAGGTGACTTACTTAAATTCCACTTGAGGCCAGTTGTAGTAATATTTGTACATTTGGCACCAATCGGTATGAGCCCACACCAGTCTGCTTCTAAGCCAGTGTTCACTTGAATGACATGCTTTCCCTAAAACACACAGAAAGATCCTTATAAGCTTGTTACTACATGATCCTGGCAAATCATTGGAGTTGCTTGATTTTGGAAGTTGACATCAATTTAAGTGCATTAGGCCATAAGCCACTGAATGGTCAATCTGGGTTTGGTTAGGTTTCAGTATTCTACAATACCAAATAGCATCATTAAGATGTGTAATGATTAATTGCAGTACTGTTGATAAAATTAATTTTATTAGCAGTTTCAGTGTATTAAACTAGCACAAGAAAATGAAGGAATATAGATACTACAAATTCGGGATCATAGGCATGTAATGCATGCAAATTCTGGTGCAAGGGGTACAAACTGGCTGAAAGAACAGCTGGATGCAATTCTGTTTGGTAAATGGACTATATAATAACAGTAGTGTTTGTAAAGAGCATAACATGCTTGAACACTGCAAAGTGCAAATTGATGGCACAAAAAAGCCCATTTTGTCCACAGAGATCAACAAGGTAGGAAATAGATCTAACAATTGAATCATACCGGTGTTAGGAGACAAGCGAGTGAGTCCTCAGACATCAAATAGACTGGTTTCTTGGTCACCTTTGCTACATGGAACAATGTTTCGATGTTTGCCATTGTCTGGTCAAGACGCTTACCAAATGCATTTATAGCAACTATCTGATCAAACTAAAGAAACAAGTAACAACAGTATTTATCATAAATGGGTCACATGAAAATCCTGCACCTCAGATAACCAACTATAACAACAAAAACATAAATGTTAAGATTTATAAATACATATACATATGATTATAACCGTGGAGGCATGGTGGCCTCATGGTTAGTGCACTGAAATCTGGATTGAGCAGTCCAAGTTTGAGCCCTGGCCCAAACATTGTGTTGTGCTCTTCATCAAGACATTTAACCCTCACAGTGCCTCTCTCCACCCTGGTGTATAAATGGGTACCAGCGAATTTAATGCTGGGGGTAACCCTGCGATGGACTAGCATCCCATCTAGGGGGGAGTAGAAATATTCCTAGTCGTTTCATGTTACACTAAAACCAGGATAAGCTCTGGATTAATGTGCCACTTGGCTTGTATGCAGAGTTTCCCTTACCTTTTACCTTGTATGAAGACTTTCCCTTAGGAACACTTTTTGATCTCTGATGAGCTGTAGCTATGTCAATATGATTAGAAATGCGGGTGGTCCTAACAAGATTTCAGTTCATGGACCCAAATCAAGAAGTTTGTTCAATATCACTGTGAATTGTAAATATTATTACACTGTCAATTCAATTATTATTACACTGTCAGTGTAACAATTTAGGGGTGTGCGGTGACCATACTTTTCTGATCTTTGACATACTTACAAACCTTATCAATGTGCTGCTTGCTTGTTATAATTCTGAGGCACTTGGTGAAATCTGTGTTATCTTGATCAGGGGTTGGAATGACTTCAACACCCTGGAGAAAATGCAGGAAGGGTTGCAAAAGACAAGGTTATCAATGTGAATATGACTAAACTATTTTTGTCACAGCTCAAAAAATTCACACACTCAACAACCAAGCATATTGTATGACAAACTGAGCAGACAGGAAATAAATGTTATTAATTTGTTTGTAATAAGCTAGGAATGTTCTCCCAAGGATAAATAATTATTATAATATATAAAAGAGCATTGAACTCAACTTCACTGATGTAGTTCAAAGGTATATAACACTGTTCATGTTTGATTGATTGATTGATTGATTTCATATTGATAGACTGATTGATTGGTTGCTTGCTTGGTTTGCTTGATTGCTAGACTTACTTTATTGATGAACTGACTCATTGTTTGATTGATTGACTGACTGACTGGCTGACTGACTGACTGACTGACTGGCTGACTGACTGACTGACTGACTGGCTGGCTGACTGACTGACTGACTGATTGGTTGGTTGGTTCAGTGGTTGGTTGCAAAAAGAACTATTGCTGGCTTGCTTGCATGCTTGCTTGATTGATTGATTGACTAACTGACTGACTGGTTGATTGATTGATTAATTGATTGATGGACGGATTGGTAAGTTGATTGTTTTATTTTGACTGATTGATTGAGCATTCACTGTCATATCCTATACCTTTTCCTTGTAAAAGTTCAAAAGATCAGGATCAACTGAATCAAAGTCTCCACTGACAAAGTCTGGAAGATACCTGTACATGACAAAACAAAGAGCTGAGAGTTTGCAAGGCAAAAAGATAGGTTTTTCTGTCCTTTTAGAGCATAATGATATGGCTAAAGCTGGTGCTAACATCCAGGGTAAATAGCATAAAGCAACTAAGAGCAGCTAGTGCTGCTCTTCTATTCATTGGCCTAAACCACAGTTTATCTGGAAGCCTTAATGAAGGGCATGTATGCAAACAGTTCATAATCAGTGGCAGATCTTTATTTTGAGTAAAAAAAGAAAAAATCACAGAAGGAAGAAAAGCCAGCAGGGCAAGCAAAACACCCCCTCCCTCTCCCCCACCCCCCCCCCCCCACCTCTCAGCTCAAGATCTGGATCCGCCACTGATAATAGGTCTTCCCTTTAATGGTTCCATTAATGAAACTGATCACTTAAAGAAACAATCCTTCTGATGCAAAACATTTTTCTTCAATAATATTAGACAATGAAACCAGCAATTTTAACCATGACCTGTGAAACTTCATCATGTTTCTTAATGGTACAATTAAGTTATGCAAGTGACATTTGTACATAAAATATACCTTTCCCGCTCTGTACCAACTATACTGCAAACTTGGCTGGCACCCCCATCAGTATAAGCCTTTATAGTTGCTGTAGAAATATGACAGTATGTGTAAGTAACTTTTAGTTTACAACAAAGCAAATGGTCTCAAACTGTACATTTTGCCCTAAAATGACTCAACAAATTTTAAATCATGTCAACATTGTCTGTCATCCATCCATGACTATGGCACTTACAACACAGATACCATACTGACCAATGTTAGATAGCGCCATGAACTTGTCAACCATTCCTCCTAATGGCATGTTCACCACAACAAGGGCAACTTTTAATTCCTGATCTGATGGGAAAAGTATTAAAGTCGAATAAATTCCCACCAATTGAAAAAATAGAACTTTTTTAAATTTGCGAAATGTCCAAAAATGTGACATTAATTGTAGATGACCCTGTCACGTGATTGTGTCAGTCAAAAATATAAACATGATTGAAATTGAAATCAAAGTAGGTGAAAGTTATAACGATGTGTTTGAAAACATCACTGACTATGAATTCGTCCTTCTAGACCTTCCAGAAATATGTCGTTAGGTGTTCAGACCTGTTCGGCCATTTTAAGCTTAAATCACGAATTTTCTTGGTCATTTCCCGAAGGAAAAATTGTGGATCCTATCTAAAAAATATACCTTTAGGTAAGACATTGTTCCTTTCCAAGGCTGATAGACACGCCAGAGGAGTCCATTTAGTGACCATGGTCTGAAAGAGAAAATGTTTACTTGTTAATCTGAAAGAATTCGAATAGATGAAGACCACCGAGTCTCTTGTCACGCTATTTACCCAGATCACAGAGGAGTGGAAGACTTGATCGCAAGTTAGCTTTGAAAGGGTTGTAGATCAGAGACTTAACTACATAATTATCGCCAGAGTCGTCATTTCCTGCCCATCTGAACTCCTCAAGTACCGCTTTCAGTTTGCTGGCATGTCATCGATTCGTGCTCACGAGTCACGAGGCCGAGGCGGACGATAGTGTCACGTAAACGGGAAGCAGCGTGACTTTCATGTTGCCCAATACTAAAGTGACGTCAAACACGCGACATCATACCTCAAATGCGATGGCGGCGTAGTTTGACCAACAGCCTCTTGATTTGAAGCTGGTTTTCCTTGGAGATTCAGCGGTAGGAAAAACAGCTTTATTACGGCGATTCAACACTGGTTTTCCTCCCGAGGAAGATCAACCAGCACCAGTCGATGCCTACACCTTCACGGACAGTATACAAGTGGATGGAAAGAAGTACCGGTATCTCGTTCGTTGTTGGGAGGTGGGGCTCTGGGGGGAAGGATACGAACGTCTTCGGCCTCTTTCATACCCAGGCACGGACATTTTTCTGTTATGTTTTGACATAACAAATCGAGCGTCTTTCAACAACATCAAAGACTCCTGGATCGCAGAAATTCGTCACCACATGCCATATACTCCTTTCCTGATAGTTGGCAACAAAATGGACCTCAGAAAGTAAGGAAACAACCATCAGAAAAATTTTTGAATGGGAGGGGGTGGGTGGGGGTGATTGGGGAGTTCACAAGCTGCAAGCATTCTTTCTTTTTTCTTTTTAAACTTTATTTATTACACAGTAAAAATATCAGTACAATGGAAGAAAAAAAGAAATACATCACATGTAGAATTTTCTGTTTACTGTTTACATAATATTTGCCTCACAGGAGTCTGATGCAGAGAACCATTTATTAATGCGTCTCTTGAAGATGTCTAGGGATTTTGTAGTGCGAAGTTCCTCGCGAAAATCATTCCGTAGAGAAGCTCCACTGTACGCTTTAGGAAGTCAGTTCTTGGTTTTGGACAAATTTTCCAGCTCTGGAAATATTTTTACTGTATATCTCACGCCGGATTGTTTTACTCTCTTGACCGCAAAAATATCTTGGCTACTCTGGGGCCCTTAGCCCAAGGGTTGGGTGGGGTTGGGGGGTTCCCATATGAAAAGGACCTGGTGTTTGTTGTGCCTTTAAGGGGTTAAAAACATGGTTTTGGTACCTCTTGGGGTCCTCAGCCTCAAAAGGTCCACAGTGGGAGATTTGTGGAAAATTTCTAAAGCTTATTAAAACAAAGAAAATCACACCTGTGAAGGAAGTTTGGATACCTGGTCTTAATTAGCATAGATTTTGATGATTTTACTTCTCTGTTTACTCCTTAGTTTCATTTCAATTGAGAAGATATATCAAACACTCGAGACAGCGTTTCATCGACTATCCAAACACCTCGAATTTAATCAAAATATTCTGTTGCACTTCGTATTTTCAACTCTCTTCTCGGTGTTTGGATATCTCAATGAAACACTGTCTCTCGTGTTTTATATATTACTAAAAAAGATATTCAAGTAAATGCAATAAACAATAGCAAATTTATTCCAGTTTATAATGTTTTCAAGTGTGTCAAAATAATCAACACTGTTTTATTTGTTGAAAAAAAAAACAGGACAAGTACAGAACAAGTTGAAGTGCCAAACACAGTGTCAACACAGGAGGCTTGGGAACTAGCTAAGTTACATAATACATCATACATTGAGAACAGCTCTGTAACAGGAGAACAAGTCAGTGAAGCTATTCACAAGGCCATCCAAAAGGTGGCTTACCTCCAGAAATTGAACTCCAGATGTTGTTGTCGATTTAAATCATTCAAGTGGAACAAGTGTAAAACACATAAATGATCCTTAAACTGAAAATCAACAGTTTATATTTTTCATTCTAAATATTTTTGAGTTTAAAATTCAGATTACTAGCTCTCCAAACTCTTAAGAGTATAACTTGACAATGGGCAATGCTATCTTGTGCACTTTTCCTAGTTTTATAATATCTTGTGACAAGGGGACAGGTTGTCAATACTGCTTGGCACTTATCATTGTTCTCAGTGATAGTGACAAATACTAAGGATACAACAATTATTTAACACTTAATGACTGGTCCCACTGGGCGCACTGTAGCAGGAAAAATGCCAGCTATATAACAATAATAAGGTTAAGCACTAGCCTCCTACATGCAGCTTAACCACTCTTTAGGCCCGTCACACAGTCTATCCCTAACAATTATGTGACAAGCTGACAGTCTACGTAATTATATAGAAAGCTGGTTACATGGAAGATTAGATTGGAAAAGCATTCATATTAGACTAAAAAGCAATCCTCACACATCCAGGTCTTTCCTCACTAGAGAGGTGTCAGAGATAATAATTATAAGAAGTAAAAAATTATTTCACACTTTGTCTTTGTCTGCTGCTGTACATCGATCAAAATAGTGTACCCTGCTATTGGCTGGTTAATTTAAGCTCCAGCTTACGGCAGACTTAAGACTAAATAGATCAGCCAACACACTGTAAACAAAGATTCTTACATACTGAGGTTTATCATAATTTCTTTACGGATTTATTTTTAAGGTCTACCTGCTGTTTGTTTTAAAATCTTTTATATGAACCAACAACTGCTGTCTTGAATACATGTAGAATCGAACCCACCATAAAAGTTTATGTTTTTCTCAAGCCAAGGACGTCCTGTATTTATTAATAAAATCGTACTTCAGACAGTTCAGACACTATCTTTCTCTCTCTGAGCTTTCTCTGAGTAGGAAACCGTACACCGGGAGATTGGGTCCAGCTCGGCCCAATTCCCATCTCATTGTGCGCGGGGGAAATAATGTATGCGAGAAATTAGCGAGCAAAAGTCAAAAATACCTTATCAACTTATCCTAATGTCCAATTTATTTGATGTCCATCATTATTCTCTTCATCACATCTTTGGTGTAATTCTGAAATTGCTTCTTTGTTACTGCCTACTGAAACTTGCATTTAGGACTCGATAAAGCCATAAAAGCAAATTTCCTTTTCAACTAAATTTTTCGTTTCGAATTTAACATGACGAGATCGTGAAAATTATGCGTCTTAGTTTGGCTGAAAATTAATTTCGTCCTTCACAAAAATAATTATAAAAGAATTTGGGCAATCGTTATCCTGAAATGAGGTAGATACTAACAACTGGCTGTCAAATGTCGGACGCTCATGACAAAACGCCTTGAATTTATGGAATACTAGTAACAAATCCTTAGAATATATATCATGGTCGAATATAATTAAAGACACGTTTTCGAAAGGGAGATGTATCTTATATATCTGCGCATTAAAATGTTAAATAATAATTTTGTATTCAGTTTTTTCTCAAAATTCAGATTTTAAATTTGAGCGGATTTACGTTGTGTCCGCACGGAAAGCAAGTCCGAGGGGGAGAGTCTCATATAAAAGAGAAGACTGGACATAAATTTTGAAAAGAACCCCTAAGAGTCTGGGTGCTAAGATCAAGATCCTTTTTTGTGGGCGTGGCACCCCTGAGAGGTACCAATAGGCCACTTTCGATATAGGTGAATCTTTGCTTACGTCATTGTTTACATTTTTCCTCATTAACATACGACTTTGCGCATAGAAGGCATCATGCTAGACACGATTTTATTAGAAAAACCTAAAGAGCTTGTGAAACTTAGTAAGTGGTGAAATTCTTGGCTCTTTGGGTGTAATATTTGAGGAGAAATTGGCTTTCAAAAACATCAAAATGCCTGTGTGGCAAAAGCGCTAATGAGCTCATACATTCTTTTTAAAATTTTGAGCTTTTAAACCCTCGTCGCACAAAAAGTTTTCAATACATCGCGCTCAAATTCCTTGGGACAGTTAATCGTGCTGTGCCCTTTCAATATTCAGTATTAATCTCTTTGTAGCTCCATCAGAAACTGTATCGCTTATGGTAATGAGGCAAATATTGTAAACAAAGATTCTCCTATATCAAAATTCAGCTTGATAGTGAGGCTTAGAGGACACATACAGAAGAAATGAATAAACATGGTCGTTCAGTTTCCTTTGTTTGTGTCCTCTAAGCCTCACTGCCAAGCTTAATTTTAATATATCCAAAATGGTCTAGTCTAATTAAACAACACATTATCTCCTGTCATATTTTTTTTTCGGCTCAATCACAGGCGGCCCAAGCTCTCAATGTTATCCTGTTTTTTTTTTTTTCCTTTTTATGCGAACGTTCAGGCTAACGTGACATATGGCATGTACTATTACATAACGACCGAATTTGACCACGCGAAACATGACTCCCGCCTTGCAGCATATGGAGGTGTTGTGTTACAACGGTTTGAATTTATAAAGGTTTGTACGGGAATGCAACGGCTTTGCTTGAAAAGCGAGTTATCGTTCTGTGGAAACCCACAGAACGATAACTCGCCGAAATCGCGTTAGATCAGCCCGAGGAGCTGGCAAACAACAAAGAATACAACACAGCAACAGGGTAAGTAGATTTTATTCACAAAATAGAAGAATAACTGGCTTTTCAAGCAAAGCCGTTGCATTCCTATACAAACCTTTATAAATTCAAACCGTTGTAACAAAACACCTCCATATGCTGCAAGGCGGGAGTCATGTTTCGCGTGGTCAAATTCGGTCGTTATGTAATAGTACATGCCATATGTCACGTTAGCCTGAACGTTCGCATAAAAAGGAAAAAAAAAAGGAAAAAAAAAAGGATAACATTGAGAGCTTGGGCCACCTGTGGCTCAATACCCTAAAAGGAACCGCAAAAGTCCCTGCTGGGAATCTTTTGAGGCTGAACGCACACCCTAAGAGGCGCCTAAACCTCCTTTTAGAAACCTATAAGGTACGACGAACACCCCCGTCCTTTTTATATGGGAGTTCCCTTCTCCCCCCCCCCCCTCCACCACCACGGGAAAGCGGGAGCCCGATAAAGGAGCTATAAATGAGCTGTAAAGCAGTCTTCGACAGTTCATATCCGAGGTCGATTTGGATTTTTTCGTTCTTTATTTTATTGGGCTCCTTCTGTGAGGAGCCTGAGATGGAAAAATTACTCACATGATTTTTAATTCGTTTTCATTTGCGGAATCGATCGCAAAACGATTTCACAATTAAAAGCGGACCACTTTTAAACATTATTGTCCAGCAGCAAATGATCGTTTTACATTATTTATTTTTTCAAAGAAACTGATACCAAAACAGTTTTATCAGTTCCTCTTCATCTTCAATATATCTACTTTTTTGCGGCCGGGCGGATTCATAACAAATAATGAAACTCCATCACACCAGGTTTTAGCCTGTAACTAATCAGAAAAAATTTCAGCGGAAACTCAAGAAAAGTCATGATGTTTCAGCAGCTTGTGTCAGAATAATTGGTTCGCTTCTATTATGTTCTACCGTATTGATATGCAAATTTGAAACACTGTCTGTCAAACTGCCGTTATTAAAAAAAAATGTGCTTGGTTGAAAATTCTGAAGAAAAAATAACTTCCTGCTTTTAATAAAAAAAGAAGGGTGGACACAGCTTCCGCTTTGTCTGTACAAAAGGAAAAACAATACTATATAACATTTGTATAATAGTTCACTGAAAATGGGCGTTTTGATGCACGGAGACCTCGACAGAAATTCGTTGGGCATCGATCGATTTTCAAAGGTAACAAAGACGAAAATAAGATAATATGAAATAAAACAATTATGCGTTTGTTACTAAGATAACGAAAGATAGACAATACTGTATAGCCGAGGCAGAGGACGGTAAAGCTGAATGCAAATTTTGTGTCTGAATAGACCCGGAAAACGATTTGACAGGCTGTTTGCAGGTCGATTAAAATTGCCGCCAACCTTTTGTAGATTATTTCATAGCCTTAAATTAGCTAGCGTCGTAATCCTTTACATTGCAATAATGAGAGACCCTAGGAATAGTAGCAAGTAGCTGCCAATCAAAAACGACGGAATTAAAATTTCCCTCGTTTTTGCGTGATCCTTTTGTGCGATGCGTGAGAGAAAAGTGATTATCTTCATGCGGCTTTTGTCTGGGCCATAAAAGAACGTCGCCGATTGGTCGAATTCGCATTTGGCCGCAGAAGCCTGAATCTAATATTCATTTCAAAAGGGTGTTCAAAAGATTGTTTTGAGCCGTGTCGTAGCAGTTCAGTGACCACATGAACTGGGCTCTTTTGCTCAGTTTTGTATTGTTGAATTCATTTTGAAGGCTGAACTATGCGTCGCTTGAAAATTAAGGTTGTAGGAGACGGCAGCGTTGGTAAAACCTCCTTTCTGATTCGCTGGTACAATGAGAACTTTGCCTGTGAAGATGACACACCATTATTCCCAGGACGAGCGAGGATTTTACCAGCTGTACAAGATCCATTCTTCACTAACACGACCGTGGACCGAGTGAGTTATGTGTTAACGTTTTGGGACACGATCTGCGGAGCTGATTTCCTAAAATTTCGTCCCATGGAGTACGAAGAAACCGATGTATTTCTCGTCTTCTTTGACATCTCGAATCCCAGCTCTTTCCAAAACGTTTCAACAGTATGGGTTCCGGAACTGAAGCACTACATGCCTACAACACCAATCCTCGTAGTTGGAAACAAAACTGATCTACGCACGGCAAGGTAGGGATAGTAAAGACAACTACTTCGTACGCGTGTAGATAGATCAGCAAACCATTTCTTGATCTTCTTACAGATGCTTACGTCGTGTTTATGGTCTGATATGTGTATTTTTAACCCGTGAAGCGTGTTTATAATTTTACATAAGCTTATGCCATTTGTTTTGAGATGATTACTGCTGTTCTAAATATCGTTTCCTAGCCAACTGGGATAACCTTTAATTTGCGTGGTTTAACTCCTCATTATTCAAGATAAATGTTGTTTTCGAGATGTACGTAAGCTTATTTCAGGTTGAGTTCTTGTGAATACCCCGGGAAATTATGCCCGTGTGTTTACTGAAAACGTTTTGTCTTGTTTACGCTTGATTTAAGCTTAAATCTCGTTCTCTTCGGTTCACTTTAATTTCAGATCGATAGAAACCAATGGAAATTTCCGAAACCGCAACTTCGATAGTATGCTTCCCCTTGTGTTGCAAATAAGTCTCCCGCACGATCGATTAACTAGGTAGGCTTCTGCGGTATTGTTGACAAAAATCGTAAGTCCTTATGCATGCCACTCATCTTCTTTTAGTTGTGATCTTTTGCCATGATGTTAATTAACGTTAAGCTAATATTATAGTAACGGAGTTGGTCACATTTCGGTGGATTCACCAACGTTAATAGCCTGAAGCGACAAGAAGTGAAAGTTTAGACTACATTGTTGGGCTTCGATTCTGTGACGTCCGAGGAAGTTTTCTGTCACAATTTTGTCTAATTGAAGGCTTGCTGACGTATAGTATTACGTAGAATGAACAGAAAAGGAAAATTTACTCTGTGTATAAAAATAATTGTTTGGCAAGGCTATTGTTTACAATATTCTTCATTTGTGTAATTTTGACAGGGTTTTGAGTTTCAGCGAACCACACTTTCTCACTTTCGTATTTGTTTCAAATTTGTACTATAGTTCTAATGAAGGCAAAAATGTTAGGAAAATGAGAGTCCCCAACCCGTGTGATTTGATTGTGGGTTTTCCTTTCCTTGTTGTAGACACCCTCAGAGTGGTTGATTGTCTCCATGGTGTTCCCCTATTTCATGATCAGAGGTTCCCTTTGTGATCCATCAGGCACCAGCTGTTTCCCACATTGTCTTATTTCAACTTAATCTGCACATTATAGCAATGAATTTCATTTTCATTTGAAAACCTCTCTGGAGAAATATGCACCTAAAAGATACATGCAACACTTTCTTGGGGTCCACCATGGAATATCCTGTTTTTCACTTGTATTTTCTTGATATACTGTAGACTCTCGCCTTAATACCTTGCTGTAGAAAATAGAGTAGCCAGCACAGTCAATGTGACATATGCACAGTGCATGATGGGAAGGTTGGTTGTAATATCGTCAAATATACAACGGCTTTCCTGTATTCTGATTGGCTGTATTTCTTATGGCATGGTTTAAAGGTGTATATGTGTACACGTACAACGCTCTTTTCATCATGTTCCAGAAAATATCCATACCCTACATATGGAAGGGTTTTTGGTTTAAACTCCCCACCCCTCAGGAAATTCCAATGTAGCTTCACACTTTTTATTGGCTTTTAAGACACCTCGCCTCCTTTGTACTTTCAATGACTCTGCCAGGGGGTGGGTATGGATAGTTTTTCTAACCACATGTTTCACCTGGTATAGAGGGCATGATAATGCTGCTTATGTAATGGCTTCTTGAAAGTCCAAATAATTATATTTGAATTATCACTACCACCTTGTTTATATTTTAAATATAGAGGAACCATCAAATATTACGTGGTAATATTGTATTCAATAAAACTGGTGAACCAGGATATAATGATGCACAATAGTTGGAATGTAATGCTTTTAAAATATGAATCGACATCATATTAATCAACATCATATTTATATTCACGCCAGAAAACGTCCGGTATAATATTGTTCCTGTCTGCTATTCAGGCACGAAGCTAAAGGGTTGCATGCAATGTTTATTTTAATTTTTTATTGAGTCCAATTATCATACAGTATAATACAGTCTGTATACATGTGTTGATTAATGGCAGAAATGAATGCCATGGAAAAAGTTATGGTCTGAACCACTCTGTAGTGAAAATGTTTTGTTTATTAGCATAAGCTGAAATAATATAAATAATTCTACATTTTGTTTGTCATCCTGTTGGATGAAAAAATCTTCTTTAGAACAGCTGCTTGATAGCAATATGATAGTCCATGAATTCTATGCTTAATTCAACAACATGACACCTCATATCACAAATTGGCAGGTGTGGCAATCAGACTAAATAGTAGATTGTTTTGTCTTGTAATCATTTTCTTTAAAATAAGCTAAGCTACACGCAATAATATTTAGTACCTCTTAATATGCACAACGCATATTAGTCATCCAAGTTTGATTTTCAGGGGAAATTAAGATGAGAATTGAATTTTACATGTTGTACTAAGTTAAGTACATGTCAAATTCATAAGCGTATCACGAATTTGTGTTTTGTGCTTGTAGTTTTTACTTACATGTGTAATGTTTGCAAACAAATAAATGTGTTTTTTTTGTGTGTGAATTGAGCCATACTTGTAGATCAAGGTAAAACCTACAGTAGGTGACGATTTTCATCTAATTTAAATTTCTACAACATCTGCGTGATCAATGATGAATTCAGATGTGACTCAGTGAAATTGAATATGTTTTTCCTTCAATAGCACCGCTCCGGATGGTATGATTACAATAGCAAAAGGGCGTGAACTTGCCGAGCGCCTGGGAACCCGTTACTGTGAAAGCAGTGCAGAGACAGGAGATGGCGTCCATAGTGTGATTGATACAGCTGTGTGTTTGGCAGTTATGAACCAAAATCCGTCAAAAACAAAGTTTAAAATTTTTCAGTGGCAGAGGAAGACTCCAAAGATGTTACGGCATGGACCAGAGCCTCCTGTGCTATCACCACCAGGTGTGTACCTTGAGACTAGTTTAACAATTTTGCTCCTTAGTTTTATACCTTTCAGTACAAAATTAACTTGATCAATGTCAGTCACACAGGGTTCTCCTGAAAATTTTAGAACACAACAGTTTTCACTGGTTGCTGGTGCTTACTTAGAACACAGTCAGATCAAGTTCTTGTCACTGACCCCAGACTGTTGGATTTGAAGTCCATTCCAGTGAAGGTGGTAAAATCGGTGTTATAATTAATTAAATTTGTTTCGTGTATATTTTCAAACAGATCCAATGCCCCAAGTTAAGATTCTTCCTTCTACTTTCACTGATGACATGAAGAAAATGTGCAGAGATGAAACTGGAAATTCAGACATCAGACTCCTCTTCAGTTCCAACAATCACCCACTTGAAGCTCATAAAATCATCCTGTGTATAGGCTCTGCTGTGTTTCAAGATTTCTTTCTAAACAGTGGCGAGGAAGTAGAGCTCAGCAGATTACTTAGTACTGCTGATTCCTGCTCTTGCTCTGCCAGTCGAGAATTTAACAGGTCAATTGGAAAGAAGGGCAATGTGAAAGAAGCATTTGGCACAAATCTTTGCTCTGTCATTAATCATCAAAGGCTGGATTTCTCACAAAATCTGGAAAGGAAGCCCAAGACAAAGACAAAAACTTGCTTGCATTTCAATAACGGTGTTTCTGGTAAAGTATTTCAACATGTCCTTGAGTTCCTGTACACTGGTTCACTGAATGTTTCTTCTGATACCGATGAGTCACTGTTAACAAAAGTCATGAGCTTATCCCACAGATTGCGCATTCCTTGGTTAGGACAGATCTGTGAAAACATGACAAATGGAGAGAGTTACCTTAATCCAAGCATGGTCGCCATTCTTCATGAGGAGAGAAGCAAAATCATGAAAGAGAACTTTATCAACAAGCCACATTTTTCAGATGTTATATTTCATGTACAGAACACTGTGCTGTATGCTCACCGAGCTGTACTAATGGCAAGGTCCGAGGTCATGGCTGCCATGTTTGGTGGTGGCTTCAGTGAGAAAGATAGCCTTGAGGTAGGTCAAGGATTTACGGTGTATTATCAATAACGTACTTTAAAGGCTACTGGTATTTAATTTGCAGTTTGTACAATTCAGAAATGCTTTTACAGGTGTATTTTATTTTGATGTTCATTATTATGTTGCTTGGAAAATTGCTGCAGGTTTAACTAAGGACCCAGTCCATATTTGCCATTCTTTTCCATGCAAAGTGATTTTCAATTTTAGGGTGTGCATACCTTAAAATGAGCAATGTTTTAAGACAAAGTTTTAATTTTATTGTGCATGGTAGACTTTCTTAAACTGAATGATTTTGCTGGGAAGTGATTGCAGATATAACTCTTGAAGGATTATGACAACTTGCTTGATCCAGAGTTTAGCACAATGACTAGCCTGTAAGCAGGCTTTAGTGTCTTGGTTTTGCACTCAAGCACTGATTTCTGGCTTTTTTGCTTTGGCATGTGAGCAAGTTTAGGAATGACGTGGGGGCTTGTCTTGTCCTATCTCATCTCGTCTCACGTGTATGTCTCTTGCAGCTTTGCCCTCCTCTGTAAATTTATTCATTTCTTGCATGCATTTAACTAACAGGTCACAATCAAGGTAACAACAGTGAAAAGTTTCTTGGCTCTGTTGGTGTTCCTGTATACGGACACTGTGCCAACCAACATGACAGTCGGTGATTACAGGGAACTGCTGGTATTAGCCGACAGATTTTGCCTTCCTCAGCTTATTTCAGTGTGTGAAAGTGCCATTGTAGATAGAATTAGTGCAGAAATCAAGAAAAAACAACTCAATTCTGCCCAGTGTAATGACGTGATCAATCTGCTGTTAACTGGACAGGTAGGTGTTACTAGTTGTATTGTGTGCAAATCAAATATTTAATACCACGAGGAAAAAAGAGCAAAAAGGCCCAAATGCCACATTAATGTTTCGAAACATTTTCCGAAAATTTCCAAAGATTACCGAAGATTTCCAGAGATAACTCAAGATTGCTGAAGACTTTTGAGGAAGATCCGAAGATGTTTCAGTCATGTGTACCAACAAATTTAAGTGCAGTTTGAGGGTCAAACATGATATCAGTGTCAAAGTCATCAATATCTTCACTAGTGAGGATATGGAAAATATGCAACCCGAGTCCCGGATGTGGTTTCGTATGAATTTTATGAGTGGTTTATTTCCATTAAATCACCCGTGTCTATAATAAATTAATAGTCTAATAACAGAATGTAATTTTTGTCATTACATTTGAAGGCCCACAATGCACTTCAGTTGGCAAGATGGTGTTTATATTTGATCACCACGAACTACTCTGACTTTGAAGCCTGTGATGACTTTGATCTGATCAAAGGAGATAATCGCCGACATGTTCTGGAACATCGCTGGCCACCTCTGGCTTATCTGAAAGAACTGGAGGAGTTCAAGAGAAAGACTGGACGGGCGTAAATTATATATTATAAAATAAGTTATTGCAGCTCTAACAGTAAGACAATAGGGCATCACAATTATATTCAGTGGTAAACAGTAGTGTGAGGTAACAGTGACACAGTGAGAGTGATATCTTTGCTGTAAAGCCAAGACTTTTCCTAAACATGTAAAAGAAATCGAGACTCAAAGACCATGTAATGATAAAAACTAAGATCGCAAGATGTGGGAAATTTTACTAATCAAAATTTTGCTCGACATGTACATCAATGAAAGTCTAGATCATTTGCCACCCTTTCAGTGAGTTAATTGAGATTTTTTATTAAATTCTGAGAATGAAATTTTCCCTTAACAAGAAAAAGAATATATATGTATTCATATGAAGAGATCTGTTATGGGTAGCGAATGTTACAATCCACGCCACACAACAACACCGAGACACCCTGAAAATCTGAAATCGGTGTATCTTAAATAATCGTATTTTAGATTGGGACAGAAAGAAACACCAAAGTGACCAGACTTACCCATCACAAAGGATTCCAAGATCCTGAGACAGGATCCAAAGTTTCCAATCCCATTTCTCAGGGGAAAAACTATTAAGATATGGATACATAATTCACACTCAAGTCAGCTCAACAATAACTATATTCAGACAAAACAAACTGCCAATAGTTTATTTATTTTGTAATGTGACCTCTTGGTCTAGGAACCCAGGTCCCCCCCCCACCCTGCTCAAGCATCCCACCCAACATAAAGAGGTCTGGATCTGCCACTGGTTTCTTTTAATTTGCCTAATTTGGGTAGGAAACCACAGAAAGCATGTCCACCATGTGGTACTTATAAAGCGTTTGGATGAAACCTGTCATGTAATCGTTCATTAAAATTAAAGCTGCAAAGCTATACTTGCTCACAATGCTGTGTGTTTTGAGAGATTTTGCCAAATGAAATTTGGGCATTAAGTGAAAAGCTAAGTAGCTGTTATACCACAGTGACATCATTTGGTTTGTAATAATGTAATAATATAGTTTGTATAGTGCCAGTCTATTTATTACTTGATACACATAATTTATTATGTTGAGCATTAATTTCTTGTTTTGGCAGACATCCTGAAGGAAAAAAAGAACTGTAAAATAATATGAGATATATATACAATAAACAACAAAGAAGAATTGTAACGACTTATTCAATCAATATCCCCTTATTTTGTTAATTTAAGGAGTACTTCTTGCAGATAAGTGGACTAAGCTAAGTCTTTTGTGTACACATATAAAATTAATTAAGAATTTATACAAGTCAGATAGGATTGTTTCAAGTTCAGAACTGATTATATCTAACAAAGTTAGGTTAAAAAAGATAGTGGACATACATGCAACAAAACTGAATGCTTTTCAATTTCGGAAGTATTGTCAGTGGTGATAAAATTAAGAGCACTTGCTGTTTGCCAAATGGGATTAGACTGAAGTAGATGAAAGATTTTATCAGTAAGGTAATTATTGCAGTAAGGACACTTCAACCATGAACACTTGACTTGTTTTGTATGGTATTTTTGGTGACTAAAGAGCAAAGGTTCTTCATATAACTTTAAAGATTGATGTTTCCACAGTGCAAAAATACTAATATTAACTTGAAGACTAATTTTGTTAATATGAAAAGCCTTCATGGGGGGACTCCCTTATAAAAAGAACAGGGGTGCATGTCAGGAATTTTGAAAAAAAAAACCCTAAGAGGTACCAAAATCCTTTTTTGTGGGCATGGCTTTAATTTTTTTTCACCCTTTTAAGAAGTATCAATTTTAAAACAACACATCTGTCATATTTTATTCAGCTCAATACCCTAAAAGGTACTGAAAAGCTCCCGCTGTGTACCTTTAAAGGCTGAACACCCTAAGAGCTACCAAAATCCTTTTTTGTGGGCATGGCTTTAATTTTTTTCACCCTTTTAGGAAGTATCAATTTTAAAACAACACATCTGTCATATTTTATTCAGCTCAATACCCTGAAAGGTACTGAAAAGCTCCTGCTGTGTACCTTTAAAGGCTGAACACCCTAAGAGGTACTAAAACTGCTTCTTTTAACCCCTAAAAGGTATGACGAACACCCCCGTCCATTTTATATGGGATTCCTAAGTGCCCTCACTGTAACATTTTGAGGTTTTCATTAAGACAAAAAATTAAAACAAATAGAGGGTTTTAATTTTTTTTTTTGTCTTAATGAGAACCTCAAAAAATCTTTTATTAATTATAAATAAAAGATTTTTTGATAGTTAATAAAATGAAGGGTAATGGTTTGTGACAGTTATTAGATAAGGTTGTTTTCAGTCGCAATAGAATATTAACTTACAATACACAGAAAATCTGTCACATTCTGAATAACAGTAAAAAAATAATAAAAGTGAGATGAATAAAATGTAACGTCAAAATTGAGCTGCCTTTACTGTGGTGAGTCTTCTTTTATCCTTGAAGCATATCACTCCTTAAGTAAATGTAATTCAGTTCAAAAGGGTTGTAAAGCCAAGAGAAGTTAACATCTTATTTCTCCTGAGAGTATCAAGACATTCTCAACCAAACTGGTGATGAGAATAAGGAACCTCAACTTGGGGTGTCATAAGGACCATAAGGGTTCTGTTGATTGGTAGCCAGGTTTAAAGTTTCCCAATAATAAAAACCTAAATCCAGTTTATTACAGATTTTGATGGATATACTAACTGTAAATGCTTTTATTTTTTTGCAAATTGCTAAAAGGAATTGTAAAACTATTCTCATGAGCAGTTTCCAATTGTCCTAATTGATCAAGATATGGAAATCTAAACTCTGGCTGGAGATCCTACTCTCTGTGCTCTTTGTTTTGCCATAATGGATTGAGTTAACACCGTTTGCATAATTTAGAACAGGCTATGGTTCAGTAGGACAGTTTTGCAGATCCCCTCCCCCCCCCCCCCCTCAAAAAAAGAAAGGCAAAGATATCGAATCCACGAAATGCAAGACTAGATTTGTTAATTGCCATGTGTTGAAATAGATTTTCAGATTTAATGTTTTATTGGGAAATCCTGGTAAATAATGTACATAGGAGCACAACCGTTTACTAAAATCTCAGTGGGGTAACTATGACGTTAACCAGAGATGAGTGTAGCTGGTGAGATTTTCACAGTCAAGTGCTTTGTTTTGGCAGTTGGGCTACAGATGTTAGGATTACTCACCATTCTCCCCGGTGGGTTATTTATAAGTTATAGGCTTGGCTGCTGAAACAAAGTACTCGTTCTTGAAATCCTGCCAGCAACATAGGCTAGCTACTCTAGCCTGATTCTCAGATGATCCAGGTTGCTTGCATGCAGAGTGCATGGCCAGGAGTGCCATGGACTATCTGAGAATCAGGGTAGGAGTATTCTGAAGAGAAAACAAATTATATTGACTTGCCCAAATGGTTGTCACAAATATTCCACCACAATCATAGTTTCCAGAGACATTCTGTATTTCACATTCTTTAGCATATGTAGCAAGTGAGCACAGCAGATCTTGCAGTGGAACAAATTGCAATTTACATTTCTATGGTACAATTTAAGCTACCAACAGTCAACTGTCTTTAACTAATATTTCATGAGCAAAATAATCTGAAAAACTGTACAGAATCTTGAGACATTTTCTAAACTATTTTCTTAAACTTGGCAACAAAAAGGTCCTACTTTCAAGACATGATCTCTTTGCACTCAGCTCGTACTCGGAAATGACTGTCAGTAGTTTTAAACTAATACTGTTTGATACCATGATAAAATAATGGAGACCAACAGTTTTGCTCTCAGTTATTTGGGGCTCTTTTGGCAAAATATCACCTGCAAATTGCCAGGCAATCTGGCCCAACAAGGTGTGAAAATTGAACATGAAGGAGTATCTTCTGTGAATTGTTTGACAGCCTAGAGAGACTATCTTTAGAATAATTATTACAGCCCATTTCCTTCCAACGTATTTTATAACTCTACTTCCGAAGCTTAAAAGGTTGGCAAACAAATGTAAATATGACCTACAATTCCCATTTCAAAACAGGTAATTGAATTTCCCTAACTATACAGCTTGCACAAGTAATAAAAAATAGGGCTTGGAATTTTGTATGGTTGTCATGGGAGAAGGAAACCTATAGTGTCCAAATAATTTATGACTTTATTCCAGAAAAAGTGTCAGGAATATATGGGAACAACAGCAATGCAACAATATTTAATAAGACTAGCACAAAGCTCAGCCACTCCATAAAGGATCAGTCCTGATAAAGCAAAGCTCTGTGTGTCTCTTAACTGAGTGGTCCGTTATTACTACTGAGCAATGTATATGTGTGTAGGTCATTACATGGGAGTATTGGACTGTGTGTATCCGTGTGACAGTGAGCAACTCCACAGATGAAAGCAAACTAGTTTACAGAAAGGTCAAATATAGACCTGATCTTGCACACTTTGTTTTAGGCTGACTGGAATTTTATCTGATCACTAAATGCAGTGTCCTTTGAACAACATCAATAATAATTATTAGCACATTCACTTGCATGTCTTGAGTGCCCAGAGTCATAAGTAAATGTCTGCCTTACATTTTGACTCTGGTCAGTAGTGAAAGTATGCAATATTTGTGATATATTACTATGTTGTACTTATAATACCCTTGATAAAGCATTGCTTTGCAGCTTCAAGACTGTGTTTAGGGAGTGATAATATACCAGTAATTATCATCTTCCTTGTTTTATTATTTTTAATTATTTCAACTATGACTTAACTATTAAATTCTTTTTGTGAAGTTTGCAGGGAAAACACCCTTAATACCACTAAGTTCTAAGATACCAAGGAGCCATCCTTCATCCTGCAAAAAGAAACACATTATTACTCAGCTGCATCATTCATTTGCCTGTCAGTGAGTAAAAACATAATAAGCTGACTGTAAATGATAATTACTAATTATGACTGTACAATCATGCACTTATGGTATTTACTGTCGGTCAGGGCTATTACATGTCTTACATTTTAGGAAATAAAAATTACCTGTTCCTCTGGATCTTCAAATTCTATAACACTAATAATTTCTCCTTTCTCAAAAGATAACTCATCATCATCTTCCGCTACATATTTGTATGCTGCTCGAACCTGGAGAAAAACAGTTTACAATTTAAGAACATTCTATACTAGATCATTCTCATCTTTCAGATATCAGAGTACTGAAACAAGCTATTTTGCAAGTGAATAATTTGAAATATCATATTTTATTTGAATTGCAGAGAACTTAGATCTTCACAAGCTATTTTGTTGATTGACTTAGTCAACAACAGTCAATTCACTTGTCCATTCTGAGAATCAAAGGAACTACATCTGTAGATGATGACACTTTCAAGTTTTCTTTCACCTGTTTCTGTGTTATGAAATGACTAGGAGCATTCCTGTCTCTCCTGAATAAGATACTGGCCTGGGTTGTTCGAAAGGTGGACATCACATTCACAGGATAAACCACTATCCATTGGATAGTGTGGCTTGTTTCGTTAACACATATCTACTGGATAGCGATTTATCTGGTGGTTTAGCGTTATCCAGCCTTCAAACAACTGAGGCTAACAATTCTCCAACACCCAAATGTTGCGAGGCACTGTGACAGAAAAGTCCCAGTCTTGTCCAAGAATTTAAAACAAGAGTAGGTTCCCAGCTGCCAGGTCCTCATATCTGGACCTCTTGTTCAAGACTAATAATTTAACTAAATGACGATTTCTTCACCTTTCTCTTTGACAAAAGAAGGGAGTGTTATAAAGTTCAGATGATCTTTACCTTATAAAGCACTCCAGGAATTTCACTTGTGGAAACCTCTTGCTGTTGTTGCTGTGACGGCTGCTGTGACAGTTGCTGTGACGGCTGCTGTTGTGCTCCTTCTGTCTGTGATGCAGTGAGGGGTGCAGCCTCTTCATTAGATGGTGATCCCTTCTTTGAAGCAAAAATATAAACTAAAATCATCTAGTACATGTAAATATTACACTCAAAAGGAAATCCACATATGCACTATATGATGAATATCTTAAAAGGGTACCATGTAAATGAAATTCAAACCTCGGAGCTATCGGTTTGTGGCTGCACAGGTTGGGTGACTGGTAATGGCTGCACTTGAGGTTTTTCTCCTGCTTTCTTGCCTGAACTATCTACTTGTGGGGGTGGAGGTTGAGTGACTGGAATAGGCTTGGGTTTTTCTTGAGTCTCTTGTTGTATCGCAGTCTCCCCACCCACCCCATCTTGTTCATCATGATCAGAATGTGTAAAAGGATTTAAGGCTGCAAAATAAATGGGACAGTTATTGTGTGACTCAGATGCAGACTGCTGTCCAAAAGATCTGTAAGTGGTAGAGGATGGACTACTTCAAGAAATTAAGTATACCATCATGCCAAGAAAACACACAAACATACCGTCACCTCCATCGACTACTTTTTCAGCTGTTCCATCTGAGCAAGAGGAAAATTTTGTTACTGATATAAATTATTAAGACTGGGTGAGTCACATCTACTGTAATTACAAACAGCTGACTGGCCTGCACATTACAAAATAATATGATATATATTTGTAAACAAACCATTACCAATTAGCCAAATCAGAATATTATCTACAACTAGAGGGGTTTTTAAATTGAGTGTCGTAAAACCAAACTAATTACTTACAAATTAGATTACTCAGCCAATCTCAAACCATAGTAAAACCAAAACCAAAACCAAAGTAATTGTCTGATTACCTCCAACACTTGATTGAAAACTGCTCTTACTAATTAATCAGTAAAATTGCAATTTATCATTAATTTGATAAGATCTACAGACACTGTCTGTTGACAAATACCAATGGAACATGTTCAATTGGGTCTAGTATGGGTTTCTGTCAATTTCAAGAAACTTGTAAGTAAGATTTCTTTTCATCCAAACACTGTCCAAAAGATTTGCGGTGCCAAATGCAAATTTATATTAATAATATTTTTTGCCTCCATTCATTTCTTAAAGGGCCACAATGACAATGAGGTTTAAGAAACAAGACTGACAGGAGGTCTCCACCTTCAGCACTTTCTGTAGCAGCAGCCTCATCATTGCACACTACTGCATCACCACTTTCTGCATGAGAAGACGTTGTTTGAGTGTCCATATCATCGCTGTCTGATACTTGGTTCTCACTGAAAAAAATTACTGATCATCAATCAAAACAGATATTAAATAGATAAAGGTGCCTTATTGTACAGTCAGATTGCTTTACTGAAACAAGTTAAATATTGCAAGTTACAAACCTAGCAACAGGATAAGGTCTTTTAGTTGTGTATGTTCCAGTTGACATATCCTGAATTAAACCATCCATTAGATCATTCACTTGTGTCTTTGTCTGAAACAATAATAAAACAATAACTTACAAAGACGTTCACTACCTGAATTGTACTTTGCACTATTTCATTTAACATTGCTTGATTTTGATCACTATAGGCAATCTAACAACGAGGACCAAAAGAAAAATGGCCACAGCTGTTAGCAAGAGGTGTCAGCTTATACAGAGAAGACTTACGGTGCACAAGTAGCCCATGAGAAATGTATTTTTCTGGGAAGGGAGGGGAGTGAGATATTTTTACATCAGAAATATAAGAGGAGGGGGATGGGGTGCTGGCTTGGGCTGTTTTGGAAGCTGTTCTATATTACCTTAGCTGCTTCTCTGTGAAATACTCCTTCAGCAGTGAAGATACTTTGGAATGATGACACATAATAACCAATGCGACTGTAAGAGGAAACAATACACAAGTCTGTCACATACATGATACTTTCTTCACATACATGTAACAGTCCTGAAGTCTGCATTACAGTAGCTTTAAGATTACTGTCTATTTTCATTCATTGTTTTTGTATTAATCAGTACAACGTAAATAATATAAAGTATGCTGTTATAAAAATGTCATTTACCAACCCTTCGAAACCTGGTCATTGGAAGTTCTGAATGGTTGGGGATCATGTTTAAAAGAATGTTTGATACTCTTCTCTGGAATTTCTAGAGGGGTGCCCAGGGTGGCAGCTCTACTAATAATATGAAACTTTTTGCAGGCCTGTGGGAGAAGCGGTGGCCTCATGGTTAGTTTGCTCATCTCCAGATTGAGCGGTATAAGTTCAAACCTAGGACTGGGACATTGTGTTGTGTTCTTGAACAAGACACTTCACTCTCACAGTGCCTCTCTCCACCCAGGTGTATAAATGGGTACCGGCAAACTTAATGCTTGGGGTAACTCTGCAATGGACTACACTGTAGCATCTCATCCAGGGTGGAGTAGAAATACTCCTAGTCACTTCATGCTACAGAAACACGGATAAGCTCCAGCCTGATGGGTCACTTGGTTCGTATGCAGACTTTGGACATATATATTGCCCACCTATGATACAGGACAACATTGGGTTTGTACTGCTTATGCCCAAAGCTGATAAGTAACAAGTGAATAGTATTATCAAAATTTTTGTTATTATAATAATAATTTTCTTCACCTGTCGAATAATGCTGGCAGTTCTTCATATAATTCTGCATGCAGCTTTGTATAAACTGATTTTGCTTCATTATATTCTTCCTCTGCCTGAGTTTAAAAAGAAACAGAACACAAATAAGGTTATTTGTAAACACCCTGCAATATGGCATACTGCGTACCAGCTACATTTAAGATTGTTTTCATGGTAATTTATTTTAAATTTAAACCATGCTGTTGAAAATAAATTCAACTTGTTCAGGTTTACCTCCCTATGGTTCATTGTGCAATGTTTCAAGAAAGAATGATTACACGATGAGTCGTAAGAAGGTCTGTGTGGGAGGCTAGCTGAGGATAGATTTAGTCATACTGGTAGGTTACGAGCAGACAACTTTCAAAAGCTAGATATGCAAAGGGAACAACAAACAGCATGCACTAATTTTACATTCCCTACTTGTTTTATCATCGGAGAAAAATACATGTAGTCACTGCTCTTAGCATAATTCAGTTGGGGAGCTGCAGGGAGCTGCAGGGAGCTCCAGCTGATTCAGCTTCTACTACATGCAAGATGCAAATAAATTGTAGACGTCGAGGAAATGCAAGAAAGATAGAAATAGTCACCTGAGCAAGCTTTTTAGGATCTGCTGTCTTGCCCTTAGCTTTTAGTGTCTAACAAAGAAAGCAAATTAAATGCACATTTAACTTACCACTTTCGGACTAGAAAGTTAAAACAAAGTCATATTTAACTAAATGTCTGGTACAATTTTCCACTGAAGACTTAACTACCAGTACACTGGATTAAGGTTGGGATAAAACTGACAGCAAGAGATGCAGTGATCTACAACTGGGTAATGAATTAGACACCAGATCAATGTTTCAGTCCTGAACACTGGCTGGGATCACTCTGCTGTGTTCTTGGGCAAGACACTTTTAATTACTCTCACAGTCTATCTCTCCAACTAGAAGTCTAGGAAACCAGCCAAAAATAATTGGTGATTACCTGGAAAATCATGAGCAAGAATTCCATCCCGGGGAGAATATCAATAGTCTTACTCACCTCCTGCTATCAAATTAAAATAAATTTAAAGCACTGGGCTGATAATTAAGCTGCCTTAAGTTAAATTTAAAGAGACGTTTTTTGAAAAAATTGACACCAGTGATCATCTTACCTAGTACCTAATCTTGGGTTAATCACTAATTGATAAAATCATACATTTTATTTTATACACTCATAAGAACATAATATTTTTTATGGTAGCCAGCTGTGAACAGAAGCTTACTTCCAAATTGTGTCTGTATCGATCATAGTCCACAAGTTTCCTTCCACGTTTGTTTATTCTGGCCTGTGAAAGAAATTCATTAATAAAACAATGATCGTGATAAGAGATGGATTAACATGGTTATCATGGGTCAAAGTACATACAAAGAACAAAGATCACTTTATATCTCTCAACAATGCCTAGCAACAATTGACAGATTAATAAAAACACAAAATAAAATTAATATTAATAATTCTATGAACATTTGAATATGAATACTTTGTAATATGTATGTAGAATCCTTTTTATCAAATTAGTTATGGATTTAGTTACACGGATTTACGGTCATGTATATAAATACCTTTATGTCAGGGAATTGACTCTGATATGCTGTTAATGGGATAATAACTTCATCATCTAGTTTTTCCACTAATTCTTGCCATTGGTTGTGTAATTCCTAATTAAAATATAAATGAACAATTCTTAAAAATATTGAGACAGGTTACAAAAAACTTAAAGCCCATAACCCTTGACCGATTACAACTGCTTGATCACAAACCTCTAAATACTGAATCAGTTTATCCCGTCCTGGCCATTCTGGTTCATAAACTTCTCTAACAGCATCACCAAATGCATCACTAGACACTAACATTGCTGTAGAAAAGTTAATTAAATAGAAATACAATCATTCAGTCAGCTCTTCTTGGAAACCAAGCAAAGCACATAACTCTTTATTAAATAAAAGATGGAGAACCAAACAGTCCCAGCAATAACCAGGGCTGACATCAAGTTTTGATTCATCGAAAGCCTTGGTTTTCACATTTGTAACAAAAACTGTACTGTAAATTATGGGTAAATTGTATCAACTACAGACCAAGGCTTGAAAAAAGTGCCATCCCATTGTCCCGGACAAGTAGATTTTCCTTCTGGGCAAGTAACTTTTCATTCTCACAGCCCAGGAAAGTCCTTTGCCATCTAAATCAGTCAAAAAGCAAACTAAGACTTGCTGGACAAACAAAATTTGAGAGCTACTTGTCTCAAAGGCAAGCTGGAATTCAATTCTTTTTTAGCTCTGAGGCAAGTTCACCCATTGCATCAAGGGCCCATCAAGTAACAGGTGCTATAGGTTACCGCCTTTATTGGCGGTCCTTGAGCTTTTGGAGTGTATGGTTGTGAGCCTTCCAAAATAATTCTAAAAATCAAAGGCATTCATGTCAATTTGTAATGAGATCCTCACCTTTGACACAAGAGTAATAATTTTTTAATTCTTTATGTAATCTCTGGGCTGCACTCTAGAAAATAAATTAAGAATTAAACCTGCAACCAAGAACAATAACAACTGTGTATGACCATTCCCAAAAGAAGAAAGAAAGAAGGACTTGAGTGTCAAGGGTATTTAGCACTAAAAACAACCAATTGGGGACATGGCTCCCAATATGAAAACATGAAACATGTTTAGAGCCTTTATTAAAAAATAAAAAAATGGTCCCCAGATCGAAATGTAAGAAAATGAAACAAAAATCTTGCACAAAAAGAAACCAAAACGTTTTTTCATTTTGTCTTATAAATTCATTTGCTTTTAAATATCCGGTAAGCTAGAGCACTATGTCACATGTATGTACAGTAAGCGTGTCACAATATTTAAGCCCACTTAGATTAGGTGTATGGCATGATCTACTGACAACTACATGTGGATCAGAGTTGTGCAGAATACTTCAATCCCAAGCTTTTTATTCTATATCTACATTCGTAAAAAAAGAATTGAAAATAACCCAAATTAAATATGGTGGGAATATCGAACGCTATCTCTTGGAATCAGATTACCAAGCTTACAATACTCTCATTTACACAATTATATTAAGCGTAAGCTCCTGGTGTCGTACTGCTCTTTTCAAACCTGTTGTTTATTAAAGTTAGTTACGAACTCGTCAAACGTCAGATCCTTTGTCTCGTTGGCTTTTCCAAGCTTTTGCATCACCTAGAAGTATAAGCGAAGGCCGTTAACAGAGTAATGTTTATAGTCAAAACACATTCGTGCATTTCCGATTTCTCAACCACCACCCATATGACATGTCACATGAGTATTAGTTCATCAACTACCACAACTTTCTTAAGGCTACCAGTTACAGGAACGAGAGAACAGGTACTTAGCTTACCTTTTCTTGAGCTCGTTTGGCTCTTTTTGCAGTAATACTCGCCGTACGAGCCATGAAGCCCTTATCCGTTTTTTCCGCCATTTTGGATTCAACTTTTGACCGCTGACACGATAATGCGCATGCTTGGGATCAGAAAAATAACATGGCGGACTTCATGGGGGACGAGGCGAAGAAAATTCAATATTTTCCAGATGGAAGTCTATTAAATACAATGATCATATCGATAATTGACTCGGAGAAAAGATACACTGATATTCTAAAGGAACCTTACACAGTTTATCTCATAGAAACCAAGTGAGTATTTGTGTTTTCCAGGGTACATCAAGGTTTGGACGCGTCAAATCGGTACTATGAAAATTGATCTCTCGGCCTTGTTTTGAAGTTGTGATGCGCTAAATCTGATCTGCTATGGTTGTATTGGAAGCATTGCGTGGGCCGAAATATATAGTGATCGGAAAACGCGAAAACGTCTGCATCATGCAGAATCAAATGTACACATTGATCATGAATTTAATGAATCTTACTTTAAGCTTGTAAAACAAATTATTTAAGACTTATTTACTTGGCTGGCACGGTGGGAATTGTGCGTAGCAGGAAAGGTGAAAAAATGTTTTTTTTTTCCCTAGGATTGGGAGTTCGTAAAATCTGAAGTCCCCTGGGCCACATTTAACAGAAAATAGCTCCCAAATCTGTCCAGTGCCGGAATGAAGGCCTTCTGACAGGGAGTGGGAAAAAAAATTAAAATTGTGCAGGATTTTAGAGGCAAATTGTGCGGGAAAAAAACGTTGATTGTGCTGGGAATTGTGCGGGATTTGAAGTGTTTTGCTAAGTCCTACAGCTAAGCAAGGAAATTCAGCAATGATAAAATTTAACCAAATTTATTTCACTAGCAGTTCAAATACACCTAGCAGTCGCAAATTTTTTTAGAAAACTGTGTCTGACTGAGTCTGTCTAAACAAAATCATATTGCATGTGACACAACTAAACTTGACGGGTTGCAGGTTTTGGAGAATTGTGTGTTATTGACCAGCCCTCACCCTGTTAGAAGGCCTGAACGATGTATGACTGTACTTGATCCACTGTGGATGAGATGCTTGTCCATCATCGGGTCATCCTCAACTGTTCAATTTACCGATATCCATTTAAACACCTAAGTTAAGTTAAAGTAGAGTTCATTCATTCCTGTTACTTTTTAGGTACATTGATGGAGGCCCTCCTGCCGGGGAGCCCGACATGTCATCATCAATATGGAGAAGATACAGTGAATTTGAACTGTTAAGAAATTATCTTGTAGCAAACTATCCTGCGGTAAGAAAACAAAAACAAACTTTATAATGACTTTTCAATGGCACAGACCAGTGGCTGATCCAGACTTTGAGCTAAGCGGGGGGAGGTTTTGTTTTACTTGCCCTGTCAGCTTTTCTTCCTTCAGTCATTTCTTCTTTTTCCACCCAAAATAACGGGGGGGGGGGGGGTGAGCCCCGCGGGCCCCTCCCCTAGATCCGCCTCTGCAGACTGGCACATTTCACATATATAGCGCCCACTGCTCACAGAATTCAGTTTTGGCCAGAACCCCTCTTTAGAGTCTAAAAGGCCTGATCAATACATGATTGGGTTGAGAGAAAACAAAGCCAAGGAAAATGGAATGATGCAGTCAAAAATATGTACAAGAATAGGCAATAAAGAGGTATCATTCATTTTTGATATTACCTGGCTATCCCCTGTTCTTTGGTCTCTGGGTATCTGGAATGTCACACAAATAAACAGAATTTACATGTACATTGATAAGTCATGATTTAACATAGCTAGTCATGTGCTTAACAGACATTTTTAAAAGATGATTTTTTTTTTCAGTTGATTGTGCCTCCTCTTCCAGAGAAAAGGGTAAGAAATTAAAGCAGATTGAAATTTTTAACTCCTGTTTTTTGTCTTAAATGTACATGTAATTGTCACTGACTTTCACTAATCTTCAGTGGTTATTTATTTCTCTCTCTTCAGATTAACATAGCAGCCCTGCGGATAGCAGCAGATAAGTTTGATCCAGACTTTATAGACAAGCGCAAGGTGGCACTTGAGGTGAGATAAAATGTCACATACATGTAACATTCTGTTTCACATGGTGTGTGTCCTTTCTGTGAGCTCTATAAAGCTAAAAGCATCTTAGACAGCCATATAAATAAATGAAAACTCAAGAGAACATTCACTTTAGACTGTGATACCCTCAGAAATATTTCATTACTGTCCAAAATTATATTTAGAAATTTTTCCCGAGTACTCCCTCTAGCCCTTTTTATATGTTGTGATGGCAGATGAAGCTTTTTGTTCAACTTGATTCATTTTTGTCCTGTTTCATTCCAGAGCTTCCTATTAAGATGTGGGGCACATCCACAGATATCACAGGATCTTTCATTTATTTCATTTTTTAACCAGGTACATAATAAAACTTACGAATGTTTCTTTCTGAACCTAACTGGCACATCAAGATTCGAAATAAAAAATCCCATACCGTATTTACCCGTGTATTAGTCGATCCCGTGTATAAGTCGACCCCCAATTTTTGAGGCCAAAAACTAGATTTTCTTAATTTCCAGGTAAGAATTTCTTGGAAAACTTATCTTGTATTTCTTAAAATTATCTTTCAGCTACCACAGATATGTAAACAAATCACAGCATGTTTCAATGCGCAGTTTTAAAGCTTATTATGGCACGTATACGAGCGTTTTACCCAGTTTAGCAACACATGTGCATGCAGACTTTTCGATGATAATTTTTGTAAAATGCTCACAAAAATCAAACGTAAGGATTTCAAACAAGCCTTTTTAAGTGCGAAGAGATTAAAAGTGGCTTTATAAGACAGGCAAAACACCAAAGAAGCTCACGACTTTCAGAACGACGCCATAAACAAAGTGCAAAGCGTGGCTTGGGAACTTGGTAGTCAAGCCTTGAAATCGGTCAAGTACTGGTACAGAAGTCCTCGCACTCGTATCCTGCCAGGTTACCAAGCAGAGAAGTTCCAAGCGCGAAAGATATTTTCTCCGAGCGGCTTTACTACAGCTTTATTTAAAGGAAAAATATTGGTTCTTTATAACAAAATTGAGCCAGTGAGTGTCTACAAGATCCAGGTTAAAATTTAACGAATAAATGTTGATGCATTTTAACTTGAAGCTCTGATATGGAGAGACAGATCGCTAAGCGAACGTACGTTGTAAACTGTGCTGCCGCTTATCACATGTTTGTTAACATTGAAAAACAATTATTATGCTAATTATTTGACTGGCGCTTGGATCTCAAGTTTTGACCCATGTATAAGTCGAGGGCGAATTTTTGGACTGATTTTTAGGTCTTGAAAGGGCGACTTATACACGGGAAAATACGGTATTTACCCTCTGTCAGTGTCTATAGCCAAACACTAGTCAGGCCAAGCAATTAACATGAAAAAGCTGAGAACCCAAAATGGTAAGATGAAATTCAGTCGGTGGCCGAAGAATTAATGAATTCAAGTCTACCATGAAACAACTCAAGCTAGCGATCATAACAGAACTTGAACTTGCGACCTCTGGATTTCAAGTCCAGGGCCCTAACCACTTGGCCCGCAGCCTCCTATCATACAAATGTATGTAGGCATCTTCTAGCAGGTAATGTATGCTATGTGTAGTCCACTGCCATTCAGATAATTTGCTTTTGCTGACAAAATGCTGATATCCCTTTATTTGCCAAGGTGGGAAAATACACACAGTCTTATGTTAGGGTTAAGTGTCGAAAACATGAGGCCAGCGCCCAGTAAAAGTCCATGTGATGGCTTGACCTCTAGATTTGTAGCTATGGTGAAGGCATGTTGTGATTTAGACAAGACGCCCGTGCAACTCTGACTGATCTTTCAAGGTTGCAACTGGGCTAACTTGTTTTATGGCAAGCATTTCCAATCTTTGGAAATAGATCGTTTTCACTGCCACGCAATAAAAAAATAAATCGAAAACCATCCAGTGGAAAAAGCTATGAAATTATGATGTTATAGATGATAACTAAATAAGACACTTCTCCAAGGTTTAGGCCTGTGCGTTTCCCCAAACTTCAGATATTCGTGAAAATGTTTCGCAGATATTCATAGAGCCCAGTATGAAAACGCCATGTTGGTGTACCTCCGTGGTACACCAATATGGCGGCCGGAAAATAGTGTAAACATCTGGAACTTACTTTGACTATCTAGGCGACTGATTATCAGTACTGATCAAACAAGCATTTACATAAGCACTTTTCCTAATGCTCTAACTTCTAAAAAGGCTCAAAATCATGGGATAAGTATATATTTTTTGACAAACTCGATCATAGCCTTGTGTCACGCACCTCCATAACCCTGAAATTCAAAGTGCTCTGGATTCCAAATGAAGCACGCTATTGAGCTGTAAATTTGTAAACAGATATAAATATACTATCTCTTATGCCTGATGAGGATAAAATCTTTGTTGGCTCTTTAGTTTTGGATTTTACAAAGTGATGACGTCACATGAAAACTATCTATAGATTTGTCTTAAATTTGAAACAGTAGTAAATTAATTGTGCCAATAATTAATTTCAGAATGATGTAATTAACGACAACTGTGTGTTTTGTAGGAGGAGGGATGGAAGGAAGCGATACTTGCTACAAACTACCAAAGCAAGGTGAAAATATTTTTAGACTGTTGATTTGTAACATAGTTCTGACTTATTAGCTTAACAAAGTAGCAAGAAATGTATTTATTAAATAAGTGTTTTGTTACAAAGTTGCTTTTAATGTTTTACCTTTACAAATTCCTGCAGGTCGACTCAAGACTAAAAAGTTGGAGTGCTTCAGCCAAAGAACCTGACAGGTTAAATATTATATACAAATGATAATAAATGTTTTTTTTATCAATTTCAAAATAAGTCTACTGCCATTGAATTGCAATGAGTCATGGTATCCCCTTATGAAAAAAATACATTCATGATGCAGGGCTCAAAAAAAAAAAACTTGAATACCAGCTTGCTCTTAGGACAAGTATCTCTCAAATTTCACTTGCCCTGTACAAGTCTTAGTTTGTTCTTTTAACAATTTAATTAGTTGGCAGATGACTTACCTGATCCCTTGCCCATCGGGCAGGTGAGAATAAAAAGGTACTTGCCCACAAGGAGAATCGAGATACTTGTCCTGGACAACCAGATGACAATTTTTTTGAGCCCTGAATGTTGTCATATTTGCAACTTACCAAACAGGTGTCCTCAAAATACATGTAGCCTAGAAGTTTGAGACAGAACTTGTGATTGATTTTAAATTATAATTTCACCAGGGGCAGCCCATGTAGGGGGCATCTGTTCTCTTCCTCATTTTCTCTTGGCAGCATTTAATTTGAATTTTGTGCTGTGTTGTTTGCATTCTCAGGAGATTTGAAGACATGAAGCACTATGCTGAAAACTTAGGAAGCAATGTGGCAGCTATGATTAAAGTCAGACAGGTAGATCATCCATTGTTAAGTTATGCCTTGCCTATAGCTAAGAGGGTTTGGGGGTAACATGAAGTTCAGGTTGGGTCAAGTGACCCATACTTGTGAAGTTTATCACAGTTTATTATTTAAACACCAGTGAAATACCAGGATTTTTCCTTTTACTAAAAAATCATCTCTTCATTGCGTGCAGTGAAGATACTATTCTTATTATTCGGACTGTAAAGATATCATTGTTTTGTCCCTTTAACTACACTTAAATTTGTTGCTGTATGATTGAAACATCTTCTGATCCTCTTTGGTCGGCTTCAGCAATCTTTGGCAATCTTCGGTGATCTTCGGAAAATGTCCGGAAATGTTCAGAAAATGTTCGGAAGTGTCCATCTGGCCTTTGGAACAATTTTGGAAAATCTGCGGAAATCTTCGGAAAGTGGTTGGAAATCTTTGGAAAACCATCAAAAACGTCGTCATTAGTATGTTTATATAATAAACAAAATACTACATGCCCGCTTGTGGATACGAATTTTATCTTCCTGTGTTCAACTCAATATCTCACTCGTTCACTGTGCGCACTCGTGAGATATCTAGTTGAACACTTGAAGATAAAATTTGTATCCATGTGCTGGCATGTAATATCCTCTATTTCTGTAGCTTTAAGTTTAATTAACCAATTTCTACTCCCTTCTGGATGGGACACTAGTCCATTGCAGGGTCACGCCCAGGCATTAAATTCACCGATACCCAATTATTTATGGCTTTTTAAGTGTTTTTCTCTTTTAATACTATTAATAATATCTATTTCATACCTCAACCATTGGACAACAATTTTCCCAAATAGCATTGCATTAGTCAAGATTGACACCTGCATCATTTCCAGTATGTACTCATCTATGCAAACCTTCTTCAATAAATTAGTTCTAAATGATTTGTAAACCAGGAATAAAAAGTTTACTGTTAGTGTTTTGACATTCAATTCAACATATTACTGATAAAATATATACTATCTAAGTGATTTGATTTTCTTTTTGTTTAGCGCATTGCAGATATAATATTTGATATTCACAAACAACATGCTACTTATGGGAAGGTGTTTAGGTATGTACTAAGTTATTATTATTTTTCATAGTTATTATTGGCCACTTGTAAGGACAACGTGAATACTGTGAAACTAGTGTCAATTATGCATATCAGGATAGTTTGTACTAATCAGGTGACATATTCATTCCATGATCAAACTTTTTAATTTGCTACTCATTGAATGATATTTCTGTTTTCAATATCATCAATGTTATCGAACAGACATCAGATAGTTTGGTGGTGTACCGCATTGATATGTATAATGTCATTTACAGCGAGTGGAGTTCCTTGGAAAAGGAGATGGGTGATGGTCTACAAAAGTCAGGTCACTATATGGACAGGTGAGCAGGTTATTTAATACCCTCTGTCTCTTAAAACAACATCACAAGTGAGAGATAACTGCAATATTAGCGATATCAAATCTTTAACTACTACATTACTACGTCCCAGATAAATGAGGGTTGAGTTCCTGGTGATGACACTAAATGCCTCTCATCTGTAAGATGGAAAATGGAATTAAAAGCTGGCATTAACCACAAATCAGTAAAGAGTTTCCAGTGTGCCTTAGAGCATCTGTTGTATTGATGGAGGAGACAGCCAAAAATGTTCACATTGAATCTTCCACTGGTTGAACAGCCATTAAATATTCAGCCATTGCCTTACTTACTTGTCTTGCTTCTGTTAACTAGTAAATTGTTACGTTGTTTTACCATATGATCACTTATGTTGATATCTGAAACAACCTTTTTTTATTGAAGTGTGACTGTGTTTCTCTGTGTGAACTAGATTGGCTGCATCTGTTGATGAGGCACTTGGTGAAGATGAAATGGCTTTCTCTGAGCCACTCAAGGAGTATTTGCACTTTTCAGAAGTGTTGAAGTGAGTTTGTAATGTTCCGCTGATTGTACATCTGGAAATGTATCAAATACATCAGAATAGTTTGTCACTGACAGAATCTAACATCTAGAAGAACAAGATTAATTTAGCAGTGTACAGAGTTTATTTTAACATTGAACTACTCCTAAACTCATATCATGGCACATATCCTGGCTGTAAACAAAATGTATGCAAAGCAGCAGAATCCAAAATACTGGCCATTAAGCAGTGCTTGTGATAAAATCAACTATTTCTTTTAAATAACAAGTAGATTCTTTGTTGCTGTGCGTCTGTTCCATAATTGATCTCAGATGATGCAGAATGTGACTTGTGTTCCTCCTTAATTCAGATGAGTGGCATAAGGCCATTCTAGTCCTGACAGTGTTCATTCTTTAATTGCAATGTCACATTCCTTCCAGAGGTGTATCCCATAAGCAGTTGTTGCGTCAGTATGATGTGGAAAAGGCAGAAGAAACTTTGACTAACAAGAAAACACAGAGAGATGACATGCAAGCTCAAAAGGTGACTCAGACAACAATCGTATGCACTATAATAGTAATAACTATATTCTAAGACTTATTTCAATTGTTAAGTGAAAAGTATGAGCAGGGTCACAGTCAAACTGCCTCATCATTACTGTGGTCTCCATGATAACTCTACTAACAGCATGCTCTGTATGTGCATAGTCTCAAATGAGAGCATAAAAGACATCTGTTGCTACTCTTAAGATGAGGGCTCATGGGGCTGAGAAGTGCAGATCTATGGTGAACCTTGGACAGGTTCCCAGGGAGACCACTGAGGTCCTCCACTGTTGTCACAAAATCTTAAATGTATGGCCAATATAAAAAGCCATTTTAAAGTCTATTTATTTTTACTGAGCAACAGTAGGCAAAGTGTATTTTTTGTAATTTCCTAACTATTTTGTTTTGCTGTGCTGTAGCAAGCCATAGAAAGTGGCCAAACCCCACCCAAGTCTGGTGGATTTTCATTCAAGGGATTGTCATCAATGATTTTTGGTGCCGATACTCCAGACATTTTGGAAACCAAGATAAACAATTTAGAGGAACAGATAACTGATGCAGAGGAAACTGTGAAGACCACAAAAGAGGAGCTCAGGTGATCATTTGTCACTCTTTCCTTGTATTTGGCCACTTGCTGATTAAACTGCATTTACTTGTCCTCTGGCTTTTAGCTAGATGGGCATCCAGGCATCCTGTGGACAGCCACTTATTAAAGAAAATTGTTTTATTTTTCATGTGTTGTCTTATAAATTGTTCACTTGAGGAGGCCCCATAGCAAATTTTGGATGCCCACTTTTCAAATCCTGGCTAAAAGTCTGCCTGTCCTCAATTTTCTTGTAGGATTATGTAAATAAGTCTTAATATTGTAATTTTGTTGCTGACAAGCAAATTGCCGACTTAAAAGGCTTTTCATAACTGAGTAAATTTCAAGTTCTTTTTCAAGAGGGGAATCAATGCGAATGGAGGTTCTAGAATAGGATTCTAGGCAAGCAGTATGTGTTAATGGTTCTAACTACTGGTTTATAGCCTTATGCATGCATTGACATCATGCCTGTCACTGATGCTGGATACAAGTAGCAGTTGTCCCCAGGACATGGAAATCCAGTGTCTGCAGTAGAGCAGCAGAGACCAGTGTATCTGTTTACACACATACACTCACAGGTTGTAGGGTATATATTGCTGTTTACTTGTCTGCAGCTGCAGCACAGCATTTTCTGTAGTACGCAACTTTCTTGCTTTGTTTTCCTCATTTGTTTATTTTTGTTTTCATCCCTCAGACTTTTCAACGAGGAAGCTCTTAAGGACTATGAACGCTTCAGAAAACAAGAAGTGAGAGATTTGAAGGAAGTGTTGGCAGCACATATCAAGACTCAAATAATACTTTGTAAATTGGTATGTCGCACACCTTGCCATTAAAGCCGCTTGATAGTAATTAGTTATAACTGCATTAGTATCAGGAATACACATCTCCTACCAAAATTAGCATTCTGTACCTTCCTTGGTATTCTAGCCTCTGAAGACAGACTGATTTATAACACCTCTTGCTTCATTTTAATAATCAGCTTGGAGAGAAAAATCATACAAGCATGTTCTTAAAAAAAAAAAAAAAAACTAAGAAGATCACAGACACATGCTAAAGGGGTTATTGGAAATCTGATAGAGTTCTGAAAGGGCACACTCACTTTTAACGGAATATGTTTCGCTAAATTAGAATATATTTTTTGGGAGTGACATATTTTAGAAAGGGGAAGATTCGGAACTGTGATAGCAAATTTGAAAGCCATCAACTTCTTTTTGTTTGCAGGGGATTTCGACATGGCAAGATATGAAAGAGACTGTACAGACATTGTAGTACAAATCATCTAGAGCTTAACAGAATTATATTAATTTCAACCCTGAACAGAATGTATGTTTTGTATCATATCTGACAATCATGTTACCATGATGTTACTTAAACAAAGATTAGTAAAACTCTAAATAGAGGACTAATAGGTAATTTTTCATCAACATTATGCAGAAAGGAAAATATAGCACAGATTCAATATAACTTTTGCAAAACTTATTTTAAGTAGTTCTATTCTTTAACATAGCACTTCCCTTGTGTTGTAATCTCTTTGATCCTGAAAGCCTTTGTGCTCTAATCTTTTAAATGTAAATGAAAAGTCAGTAGTAATATAATCCAACGACACAGTAAAATACTGGTTCAAGCCTTGAATTAGTAGAAGTTGTCTTTTATTGGTGAAAAGGGAGGGGGATAGAGTGAATGAAACCGGATTGCCGTGGATCCAGAGTTTTAATTTGGTGTAAGACTTAATCAACAGCCAGGTTCTCCCTGGCTGTCAAAAGACAAGTACAATGTAGCTGTCAGCTTTGGCATGAAAAAAGGAAGACCTTTTGACAGTTGTACTCTTCTGTAACCGCCTGATCAAAAACTCACTGCGAACACTGGGTCTTGTTTGTTAGTGGAAATTAGAGCCTGTTACAAGATGACGTATAAACTTGAGCTGGTTCAACTGTAACATCGGGGCTGTCTACAAATACAATAAAACTGCATATCCACATTTGATTTGTGTTTCCTCACAAATTCATAGCAGTGGGAATGTTTAAAACCTAAATGAGACTTCCCTCCTTCCCTGCACAACAGTAATTTTGTAATGCAACTCAGTAGTCTGACGGCAAGAAGCTATAACATGACTTTTGAAAAGGTCTGTATAATAGCCTTAGGTGCCAGTTATTGCCTCTCAATACAACATTGGACATTTTGTGAAATGCCCATAGCAATGCAGTACATGTATTAATTTGAACAGATACAGTAATTATCACGTCCCTTTTGGCTGAACAACGACAAACAGATGGTCTCTGATTAAAATCTTCTAGTTGTCCCTAATAGCTTTATGCATTATTATAAGTACAGTGAAATTAAAGTTTTCCAAACCCTTGATTTTTCAGATCTCCTGATTATTCAAAGCACTATTTCACTCTCTCTCTGAAAAAAGTTAGGAGAACTTCACCTTCATTGTTTTGAACCTCCTGATTTCCAACAATTTCTGTTACTCTAGGTGGTTCAAAACATCAGGATATTTCCAAGGGTTTGGGCCAGGCACCGGGCAAATATTTTTGACTGGCTGTTAGGGCGATTATTCCCGCCTTGTTTGACCATCTAGCGAGAAGTTTTTTCTTACAAAGAAGTTCAGGTAAAAAAGTTCTGCCCGCCTGTGAAAACCAAATGCTCTCCTGCTCAAAACGTTGACAGAATTCCTGATTTTAATGTGCAGTATGTAACAACAAAATTAACAGATATCAACAGCACAGTGAACTCTAAAGGACCATTTTATTTCATTATTGTTTACAATCTTTCTTTATGCAACCAATGCAGAGGCAGTTGATGACTCACTGAAACGAAAGTTAAAATACAATCAGTCACAAATTTGAACACCATGTCTTTGCGGCAGAAATTACTTTACCAGCTACTCCAACTAACATTATCACCTATTTTCATAACTTTTTGTAACATGTACTTGTAGATGTGAAAATCCTGTTTTATTACTTAGGCTGTGCTACTTGCAAATTGTTTTTCTTTCAAAAGTTTCTTTCAAAGGAGATCCCCAATGGAATTTGATGGAAGTGGCTCCAGTGAAGAAAGTCACCTTCATCATGTTTGTAATCAGTGAGTCCACCTTGTTTGCATTTTGTATACTAAGAACCTTCTTGAAACAAGTCATTAAAGACAAAACAAGAGATAAAGTCTTACTATTTCCAGTTTGGAGGCAAAACCCTCTTGGTCTTGTAATATCGAGCCAAGCGATGGATCCGGCTCTCGATAAGGATAAGCCTGAATTTAGAATCCTTATCCTGTGAAGTAAGATTTATAGGAAGATATAAATTAAGGGACTGACTCTTTCTAGAGAGGACCTCTGATCGTTTTCACCATTTATTCAGTTGTAAAATACTAAACATGATTCTAAACAAACATCAAGTATTTAAAGTAGACTAAATTTCCAAGCACTAACACAACTGTAATTAAGCAATTTAGTGATTTTGTCCAAAATTATACTACATAGAGGTATTAGTTTTATTTTATGGCCAGTTCCCCAATTTTGGAGGAGATAGTTGAATCCTTACCTTGCGGTGCTTTTCAAGATGCTTGCGGACAGCAACAGCTTTTTTGATAAGGAAATATAGATCCTCAGGAAGGGTTCCTGCCAGTCCTAACACATGGAAAGATAATTTTTAAGATATTCAAAACAATACATAATGACTAGGATGAAAACTGCATGCCAGCTTTCAGTATAAGGGGTACTTAGATGGGAGTAACAACAAAACAGCGTGCCATAACAGTTGTATGAAGAATGATACTGTTACCTCAAAAAGTACCCAAGCATTGGCTCCTGTTACTTGCCAAAGAACAAAACACAATAACCTCCGCCAGGATTTAAACCCAGAAGGCTTGGTCCACAGTCCTACCATTAGGCAACTAACCCAACAGGCAATCCATTAATGCTATGTTATACAACAAAAGTTTATACCTTTAGCCTTAAGGATCCTAAGAATCTTGTTTCCTGTGATGTAGCGTACTTGTGCCACACCATGTGAGTCACGCAAGATAACACCTATTTGAACAACAGATCACCAAGTCAAGTTCAGTCCTCAATCCCGCCCTTTGATTTCTTGCATAAAAATAACATAACTTATGTTGTACTGACCTATCTGAGAAGGTGTCAAGCCCTTCTTGGCTAGCTTGTATATTTGTTCCTTGACATCATCTGCCGTCAACTTGAGCCACTGGAACAAAAACAAGGCAAAAATACATATAAAATCAACACAACTGATACAGGTAAAGATAGTTCCTTCCAATTTTCCACCTTTAGCCTTGTCGTCATCTTACTTACTCAATACTCTCCCTTCCCCTCCCCACAAACTTTTAAACATCCCCCATCGGACCCTCACTAACCACAACAAAAAGACTTTTATTTGTTCTTTCCATTGTTCACATCTCAACACCAGAAAACAATTGAAGAAGCTAGTCATAAAAGGGGATAAGTGACGATTTTGGTTGCTTTTCTTTTTTCTTGCTCCAAATTAGCTGAATTTTTTGCATGTGGTCTTCAATGTAATAGAAAAATGTGGTTCTGTATTTTTGTCGCTGGTTTTTGCTTTGTTTTCGAGTTAAAACGTAGGCAAAAAACTTGGCTTTTCCTAGCCATGTCTTTAGGAGTTTATTTGTTGAACAGCAAACAGGCAGACTGTTTATAGTGTATGAAGTCAAAACCAAATCCCACAGCATATAGAGCGGAAATCTGGGAACGGATTGTTTACACCGGTTATTGTGACGTGAACACAACACGTGAATCGATCGAGCGTCAAACGAAATGCCATCAAACAAAAAAGAGATGTGCCGTATTAGAGCTCTGTCAACTAATATCTTAAGCATTGTTTTAAAGTACCTTGTGTGCCTGCCTGGTGGTTGAGAGGCATCATAAAGCCTCGATAAACCCGTAAGTCATCAGCACGTTTTAAAGAATCAAAATGTGTTCTGAAACTTTGAAGGCAGCTGATATACCGTAATCGTGTTATCGGCGTTCGAAGTCAGATCGAGCCAGGTAGCAAAGTCCAAGAGCAGTTCTTGCCCAAGAAAAATACCCTCTGGTGAGTTGTGGCCCATTTGCCAAGCGTTGCTAGCGTCAAAGTTTGGAAAGCGAGAACTGGTTTTAGACTTATAAAATTTGTCTTGTATCGACCGCCATGTCTTCCCGCGCACGAGGTGTAAAGACCCTTCCCGGCATGCATTGCGATTACGTTCTGCGGACGTTTCTCGAACTGGTAACTAGATTTAAACATAATAATGGCCAGCAAGTGGCGATCGATTGTAACAGATCTGTGATCCAGTTTGCGTTGATTTTATTTCAAATCGGCATGATTTGTAGTGTTTTGAGCTTCTGGGATCAGGGGACATGCAGATGTATGGAGACCCGTACGTTGCGCAGAAGGGTTAATCTGTTAATCTGTCAGCCCTATTTATAGAGCGTTTTCACGTGGAGTCATCAAATTCTTAAATCCAAAACTAAACAGCCGCCAAAGTTGTTGTCCTCATCAGGCATAAGAGGTACCAGCGCATTTTGAACTTGGAAGTTATGGCGGTGCGTGACATAAAGCTACGATCGCGTTTGTCGAAAACTATGTTTTATCTCGTGATTTTTTAGCCATTGAAGACGTTGCCGTATTTGAAAAAGTGTTTATTGAAATGTTTATTTGTTTCATTTTATTTTTATTTACACCTTTTTGTGACCTGAAATCAGCATTTTTGAGCTTATACGTTGCGTGAAATTACCATTTTCAGGAGCCCATCATGGGCTCCTACCATTTTGCTGTTTTCTAAGTGAAACCAACATCCTTGCCGTCACGCGTTAACGTGAAATCAACATTTTAACCTATTTAGACCTGAAATCAACATCATTGAGCTTATGCGCTGCGTGAAATTGACATTTTGCTGGTTTCTAAGTGAAACCAACATCCTTGCCGTCACGCGTTAACATGAAATCAACATTTTAACCTATTTAGACCTGAAATCAACATCATTGAGCTTATGCGCTGCGTGAAATTGACATTTTGCTGGTTTCTAAGTGAAACCAACATCCTTGCCGTCACGCGTTAACGTGAAATCAACATTTTAACCTATTTAGACCTGAAATCAACATCATTGAGCTTATGCGCTGCGTAAAATTGACATTTTGCTGGTTTCTAAGAGAAATCAACCTCCTTGCCGTCACGCGTTAACGTGAAATCAACATCTCAACCTATTTAGACCTGAAATCAACATCATTGAGCTTATGCGCTGCGTAAAATTGACATTTTGCTGGTTTCTAAGTGAAACCAACATCCTTGCCGTCACGCGTTAACGTGAAATCAACATTTAAACCTTTTTTGACCTAAAATCAACATTTTTGAGCTTATACGTTGCGTGAAATTGACATTTTGCTGCTTTCTAAGTGAGATCAAAGTCCCTGCGGTCGCGGCGGGCCGATCCTTTGTTATGATAAACCGAGGCGAGACTTCGACTTATAACAAAGGCTTGGCTTGGTTATTATAACAAAGGATCGGCTCTGTTTATCATAACAAAGGCCCGGCTTCGTTTATTTGCAGCCTCGGCGGGAAAAGGGCGTTAGGTATTTTAATCAAAAGTGAACTTTGTCGAAAACGCTCCAAATTTCGCATAGAGTTTTGTTTAGGTATGTTTAGCAATGTCCCGTAGTTTTTGCGCTAAACCTTGCTTCGTTTTCAGGATATTGCGTATGCAAAAAACCACTCGGTTTTCCTAGCGGCGTCTTTATAAAGCGAAGCAAAAACCAGCGGCAAAAATACAGGAACACGTTTTCCTATTACATTGAAGACCACATGCAAAAATTCAGCTAATTTGGAGCAAGAAAAAAGAAAAGCAACCAAAATCGTCACTTATCCCCTTTTATGACTAGCTTCTTCAATTATTACCCCTTATCTTGAGACTAGTGACAGTACAAATCCCATCCTCTATTTTGATCCTGTCCAAAGAATCAAACGTATCCAAGTAGGCAATCCTGTTGCAGGTCAAATGCCATCCATAGCTAAGAGTACAGAAACCGAATTGAACTTTCTCACCATTCTCAGAAAACGACATACCACATAACGTCTTATACCACACCGAGAGAACTGAACGCATACATGTAAAACCGGACTCGAAACTTTAGGTTCAAACTAACACGCTTGGACTCTTCAATTACAAACATCAGTGTGTATTTTGCTCTTTTTGAGAAGGAAACAAATTCAACAATATGCACACATAATATTCATTTCTTACCGTTGGAACGCTTCGGCGGTATGGCAAAGCTGAACCAGAAATACCTTTCCTTTGGGAGAGATCGTAATTTTTAAGTTAATTTAAGTAGAGCAAAAAGACTTCGAGTTAAAAATTCTCACAATCTAATCGAGTTTCTAATGGCCACTGATTGGAGAAACGGGTTTATTTTACGTTACAACGTTGGCTCAACTACTCTGCTGACTCTATTCGCTAAGCATCCTTACCCTGGTGCGTGCAATCGACCCATTTTGGCAGTTTTTTTGTAGCAGTTCCTTGGCTACAACTGATTCCAAGATGGCCGCAGAAAAAAGAGAACGACCTCACGTGTCGGCAAAGTGTTACTTCCCAGGATTCCAATGGGGAAAGGGTACTAGTTTCCAGTCTCCACGCAAAACGCATGGAATATGTTTGTCGCAAATTATATTGGCATTAGCGCAATTTCAGGTTAAACAAATCGTTTTTATTCAAAGCATTATTGATGTAGTTTTGTTTCCAACGTTTGCATTTTCATGAGCTGAATAATTACCTGAATGTATTTTTATACACAATGAAAATTTTCCCTCTAAACACAGAATCAAGGGCACCAAAAAGCGTTTTGAACAAAAATATACACAAGATGTAAGGTTCTGCTGTTTCCCAGGGAAATATTAGGCAACTGAAAACAATTACCCCACTAGAAGCGTGAAAGTTTTACTATGAACGAACCAGACCCCTGGTAATTGAACTTAACCCTGAAAAATACAGTTTGCACAATTATGGGGATGGATACATTGCTTTTAGTTAATAAATTAAGCAGGATAAAATCTAAGCTTCTGACTTGTAGGGTCATGTAAAAGCAAAGAAATAATCAAAACTGAAAACCTGAAATTTGAAATTTGGTGAGCACTAGCTAAGGGCACTAAATCATTTATAAATAAAAAAAATTAGTTAAAATAAGTATTTAACAATAACTGCAGAAATTCTCGAAAGCTCATTGGCTAATTTTCATTGTCAATAAGCAGACAGACACATGAATTTATAACTTATGTGATGCGGCAATGAGTGAGATTGGGCAATTTGACAATTTGTTATCGTAAAAAACAAATTGACGTCAGTTTTTTTTAAGCGTCTGTCCTGTTTTTGACAATGAATTTTGTCATAATAGTCGAATACCACTCGGCTATCGCATTGTGGATCCACAGCTACTTTGACATATTATGACCAAATTCATGACCAATAACAGGACAGACACATGAAAAACTGATGTCAATTTGTTAAATTTAGTCTCAATATAAAGACAAAGTAAGTTTTATTTATTGCCATTTATTATATCTAGCCCAAAATCACAACTTACATATTAACTTCTCTGAAGATTGGCTTGGACCAATAACATCTACAAATAAAAAGATAAATGCACTCTTTCCTTTCATTCATATTCATTAGTACTGCACAATTTTATCTTTCTTACACGCAAATTCTTCAAATACACTTTAATTGATCAAAAAGGCAACAATCTACGACGGGAATATGTGGCTATGCAGTATTTAAAAAACTTGCAACATTTTCAAATATAATGCACAGAGTGGCTCACAACACTACTATAATATTATTTCATTCTGATCAGTACAGTCACTATTTCTCCTTATAACATCACTGCAGAAGTGAAAAATCCACATAGAAATGTTCTGTTTTATTTTGTTTCACAGTTGACAACCCAGAAGTAAGTTCAGGTGGTTTTCAAGCTTTTGAATCAAAGTCAACAACAATTGAAAGTGATAAGAAACAAATTCAGTTTCTTAGTCAAATTTGTTGAAGGCTACCGCTGGTTCAACTAACATATTTCTCAGTCACACTCAGAGTGCAGCGCCTGTTTCTGAGTCCATTGTCCACTGAATTGCCTGCATCTCCTAATATGACTGGTACACTGAGGACCTTTAAGTAATCTGGTACAAAATGGACACCGAACATGCCCCACTTCTTTGATATGCATCATCAGTTTCTCAGCACTTTTGCACCTCTTTCCACATGCTTGACAGTGAAACATGCTATCATCATCAGCTTGATCTAGTGGAGTAACAGGATTGACCTCTGGGCAAAACCTCCTGTGCATCTTGGAAATTTTGTCCTGAAAAAACATACCACACTTGCACTGTGTGTGAATTTTGATGTGATTAGAAAGGGCATCCTGGCTCTTTAACTTTTTCTTACACACATGGCACTTGACAATCTTACCAGACTTCTCCTCAGCTTCATCATCAACAAGTTGTGTTTCATTAATGTGTGTCTGGTGTTGCTCTTTCACCAATTTTATGTGCTGGTAAATTTTGAACGCAACCCAGGCATCTAATGCAGCATAATGAATTTGCCTCCTTTTCAGAGGATACTTTCCCCAGTTTTTCCTGGCAACAGACTTTGGTGACTTCTCCAGTTTAATTCCAAGGAAGTGCTCAGCGAGAGCTTTGAAGCCCAGTTTTGGTGGTGCACTATTACCCATAGACTTTGCCATTTCCTGTGTATTGACTATTCCCTTGCAAGTCAATCCTGTATCACGTTGCAGCTTTGTAACGTCCTGCGAAATTGCATTTCCAACTTTCAAGATCTTCTTGTCATTCAAGATGGATCTCAGCAGCTGTGGTGGCGACTTCATGCTGCAAAGATGCAGCACCAAGCAAGAGCTTTCCACTCCTAACACTACAACAGCGGTCTTCTTTTCCATTCCTTTCTTGATGCTTACAAACTCGGGTTTAAATTTAACATCAAGACCGACTGCCTGGGCTGAACTGTCAATGATATTGTTCTTTAACCATGTTTCAGCTTCAACTGGATCTGCTGTATACACTGTCTCAACACCTTCAGCTGGGTATGGCAAAGTGTGAATCACTGCTGACTTCTCCTCAGCTTCATCATCAAAGAGTTTTGTTTCATTAGTGTGTGCCTGGCCTTGCCCAATTTCCAGTTTCATGCGCTGGTAAATTTTGAGCCCAATCCAAGCATCTAATGCAGCATAATGAATTTGTCTGATTGTCAGAGGATAGTTCTCCCAGTTGCTCCTGGAGACAGACTTTGGTTTCTCCAGGTTAACTCCAAGGAAGTGCCAAGCAAGAGCTTTGAGGCCCAGTTTCTGTGGTGCATTAGTACCCATAGACTTTGCCATTTTCTGTGTATCTACCATTCCCAGGCAAATCAATCCTGTGTCCCGTTTCAGCTTCACAACATCCTGCAAAATCCCACTTCCAACTTTCAAAATCTTCTTGTCATTCAAGACAGATCTCAGCAGCTGTGGTGGCGACTTCATGTTGTAAAGATGCAGCACCAAGCAAGAGCTTTCCACTCCTAGCTGTAAGACAGCAGTCTTGTTTTCCACACCTCCTTTCTTCTTGCTTACATACTGGGGTTTCCATTCAATATCAAAACCAACTGCCTGGGCAGAACAGTCAATGATATTGTTTCTTAGCCATGCTTCAGCTTCAACTGGATCTACTGTGTACACCACCTCGACACCTTCAGCGGGGTATGGCAAAGTGTGAATTAATGTCTTATTTGATGCTGAATTCGGCTTATTTCCACCAAAATCCTGCTTGGTAGAATGGTTCACATCTCGGCCATGATTCGGTGTATTACAAGCCAATGTCTGATTGGCCTCAGAATCCCGCCTGTTTCTCTTGGAGTCCAACTCTGTAGACTCCTGAGAATCTTTCATAACACTTGCCACGTGATGACTCAATGTTTGTTCAAACTCATGATTAGCCCAGTTGTTTTCCATAAAACTCTGCTCCGAGGTACAACTTGCATCACCAATACCATTTGGTTCATTATGACCTAACGTCTGATTTGCTGCAGAATCATGTTTGCTTCTCTTAAAATTCGGATTTGTAGCAACGGCATTTCGTATGTTGGCAACTAACATTTGAACTGACAGAGAATTGCTTAATACATTAAATTTTCTCTTTAAACCCTGTTTTGTATCACAACGTGTATCTTCACGGTCATTTGGCAGGCTTTGTGACACGGTTTGATCAGGCAGTTGATAAGCTGTAGTGTTTATCCCATAACTCTGTCCTGTATCTTCACTCGAGTGAAGAACCCCATAGCTTTCGACGGTTGGTTCTGGGTAATTCCAAGGAGCTTCAGTCTTGATATAGTGGTCTGCTCGTCTTGAAAGCGTTTGTCGCGTTTCATTTTGTTCTCGGTATCCATCGCCAGTTGTGTCAATCCAAAAACCTTCGTTTGCAGCCCAACTCTGAGAGGCATTCATTCCCGGCAATGAAGGAGTCATCTGTGAAAGTGAATACGTTGATTCGTTCCTTTTTGGACTACTGGGTTCTTCCTTGATGGGAAAACGTAAAAATACTTCCGTTGTTCCAGCAACGCCTGCCGCTTTGGCCTTGTGAATGCGATCGTTGATATATTCAGCTTTGCGACGTAACAGATAGTCCCATCCTCTCTCACCACTAGCTGATGATGACGAAGATAAAGGCGACATCGATGAATGCATATGATATTTTGTGTCCTGGCCCACAGCTTGGCTTGTTGAATACCGGCTTGTTTCTTGCTTACTGCCACTTGATCTAGTTCGAGTATTGTACCGATTTAGCCTACACCAAGTTCGATTGCGATTACGATTGCTCATTTTAACGAAATCAAAGGAAAATTCACTCAAAAGCGAAAAGGGATAGGGACGCGACGAAAACGGTGCGATCAATGTCGTGTGAGTGACTGAAGGAGGAACCAAGCCTTGGCGCCAAGCTTGTAGTAATGGGAACTAAACGCTGAGTCAGCGCGCCGCGGTGTATTGTGGTTAACCTTGTTCCAAAATGACGGAAAGATACAGCTTTAGTTTAACAACTTTCAGGTACATTTTATTCAATTTTATCCGTTTTGTTTTGCTTCAGTTGTTGATATAACCTACAGCAGTGTAATTCAGGTAGTTTTCTTTCGAGCTGAATGATGACTGTGCGCGAAAATATCAAATCGAACGTCAAACCTTTGATGGACCGACCAGACATTTCCACACTAGTACAGAAATCTATGAATTGTCTTCTAGCGTCATTGCTACTGCTTCCATGTGCCTTGAGGCAGTAAAATCTCATCTTCTTATAGAAGCAATTATGATGCCGTAAAAAAGTTTATTTTCTATCGACTTTTTTTGACAATGTAAAGTTAATCTTTTGTTATCAACAGCCCTAAAACCCTTACCACACGTGCAGTGTCTAAATATGAGCGTAATTAGATGAGAATTTAGCTATTAGTTTAAGTTGTTGACAAAGATAGCTGCTTCTATAGCCTTGAACAGTTATATACAGTTACAAGTGCTCAGAAATGGATCCTTTAAACTGCATTCCTGTTTTTGCTCCCCCTTTGAGGGTGCCAATTAGTGACATATTAGAAGGAAAAAAGGCTGCACCAACCCCTGTACATAAGGTTGGGAAAAGAGGAGGTATATATGCCTCCTGTATGAATTTGGTGGCCTTTTTAAAAGGTTACAATAGGGAATGGTTCGGATGTTGCTGTTCAATTTTGTTATCTCTCGATAGTAACAAATGCACAGAGCAGTAGTTTGTCAGGCATTTTTGTAAAACAGTTAGGTTGTTTCCTAAGGGTCACTTCTTGACCGAAAAAGGCTTTTTGACTGCCAATAAGTTCTCAAGTGTCAAAAATTTCTCAAAAGCAGGAAATTTCTCAAGTGATTTACCGTTACTTCATTTGTAAAAATGTGGGAATTTGCTAACATATGGAGAGCAGGACTTTCTCTGAGCAGGAAGGTGCTTAAAACTTTAT